>NW_007259966.1:101282-129279 GCF_000164805.1 Carlito syrichta | reverse complement strand
GGGAGCAGCCACTGCACTCCAGTCTGGGTGACAGAGTGAGACTCCAACTCAAAAACAAAAACAAAATAAAAAAACAACAACTACACTGAGATACCACCTAACTCCAGCCAGAATGGTAATTATCAATAACTCAAAAAATAACAGTTGCTGGAGAGGATGTGGTAAAAAAGGGAATGCTGCTACACTGTTGGTGGGAGTATAAACTAGGGCAACCCCTGTGGAAAGCATTGTGGTGATTCCTAAAAGCTCTAAATATCAAAGCTCCTGTATGGCCCTGCAATCCCCTACTGGGAATATACCCTGAAGAACTCAAATCACTCTATCAAAAAGATACCTGCACACATATGTTTATCGCAGCCTTGTTCACAATAGCAAGAACCTGGAAACAACCATGCTGCCCATCAAAAGAGGACTAGATTTTAAAAATATGGTACATATACATGATGGAATACTATGCAGTCATAAAAAAGAAGAAAATCATGAATTTTGCAGCAACCTGGATGGAACTGGAGTCTATAATACTGAGTGATCTCCTACAGAAACAAAGATCTGAGTATCACATGTTCTCACTCATACAGTGGACTTTGAACATCTATCACAATACTATAAGAAAAGAATTGACAGTGGGGGAATCTATGGGGGGTAAGGAGGGGAAGGGGGTTGGGATTAATGGTAGTCAATATCTGTCTGCAGACAGGAAGACACCCCTTCTCAACAAGGGTGCCTGAACAATACATATTTTTATACCTAACCCTTAACTGTATCCCACAATTTTAAAATAAAAAATATGTTTATAATAAAAAAGTCTATTGAATACTATGAACACATGAAATTTTAAAACGTTATATGTACATATATATGTATATGTATATATATAGTATGTATATAATTTCTGGTCGTATTGAAACTCATTCATTGATTGTTAAACTTAAATATTTTGTAGAATAAAGAAGGCTATATATAAATACAATAAACATATTGAAGATTCAAAAAAAAACTAGACTGGATTAAAAAATGTGGTACATATACACAATGGAATGTTACATAGCCATAAAAAGTCAGACATATGAACCTCACAGCAACTTCGATGGATGGATTTATAGTCAATAATACTCAGTGATATATTACTTAAACAAAGAACAGAGTGTCATATATTCTCACTCATAAAGAGACCATGAACATTTACTATAATACTATAAGAAAGGGATTGGCAGTAGTGGGATACTGCTGGTTTGGAAGGAAGGAACACCATATCAATAAGGGTATCTGATCTCAAACCAGGCAAAGTGGCAACCAAAGGAAGACACAAACGTTCCCTGTATGATGTCCACTTGTGTACCTAATCCTGAATTGTATTCCATATCTTTAAAATTAAAAAATATGTATATTTAATTATTTTTCAAAATATATCTATTTTAGTGAATAGATGAAGTGTTTATTCATATATTTGCCAATTTTTTATAGTGTTGCTTGTTTATTATTTCAGCACATTTGAGTTCATTGTAGATCCTGGATATCAGGTATTTGCCAATTGTATATTTGTGGGCTGTCTCCCCACTGTCTTGATGGATTCTTTTTCTTTACAAAAGTTTTTCATTTTCATGAGATCCCACTTGTCTATTTTATTTCTTATGGTATGGGTTTTTGGAATTTTGATCAGGAATAGGTTGCCTATTTTAATTTCTGTGTCTCCCATGCTTTCTAAAATTCTTATAGTTTCAGATTTTACTTTTAGGTCCTTATTCCATTTAAAGTTGATTTTTTATGTATGGAGATATGTAGGGGTCCTGTATTATTCTTCTGCTTGTGATCAGTTAGTTTTCCCAGCACCATTTACTCTAAAGTGTTGGAAGCCAGCCATGGAGGCCCACTGAGCGCTTGGGATCAGGGAGGGCCATTGAGCCCGAGACCACTAGGATGTGTTCAGGAGCTGTTGACCCCTTACCTCTCCCTTTTCTTGGCACTACAGCCTTCTGTTAGCTCAAGCATAAAAACTCCAAGACCAGGATGAACACAAGCTAACTTGAGAAACTCATTGTTCCCATTTCCCTTTGACTGTGGTTTTGGCTTCCATACAGGTCCTGGTTCAAGCCAGGACCACATCAAAGAGCCCTAGTGCTGAGAGCCCAGCATGACCTTTGGACTGAGCCACATTAGGCAAAAACTGGTTTTAATCATTTTGTTTAACTTCCATTGTGTGTGTTAGGATTAAGTTTAGAAATAGATTGTTTATCATTAGGAAAGTTAGTCATAGGTAAAGTGTGTAGAATAAAATAAAATATAGATTACTATTGATAAAACAGTATAATATTTTTAGAAATTGTATTAATACTTCTGAGGGACGTTAGCCAAGCATAAGGAACAGAAAGACAATTTGGGGTTTGTTCTTCCTCATGCTTGAAGAAACATCTGGTGGATGGGGGATGCTCCCATGAACCTGATTTTGTATTCACGTAGAAGACATGTGAGTATGACTGCAAAATTAGGGGATAAAAACCCTCTGTATTTCTTAAACCCTCTGTGTAGGGCTTCAGCACTAGACAGAGTCCAGTCTCTTTCTTTCTCCCCCTTTTCTTTCTTTCTTTTAATACCTATCCCTCCAGTTTAATCGCTGATGCCATCTTTCCTACCAGAGACCCCCAATATCTGTAAGGGCTGACTCCCTGCAACTGGTGCCCAATGTGGAGCCCTGGAAAGGTAAGCTTTTCTCTCATTTCAGGATGGCTAGGATCTTACCCATGGTGCTGCAGACCCCTCTGTAGAGACAGACAGAGTAAGTGTGGGTAAGGATTGAATTTTTGATGCCAGAGCCACCATAGGCCAGAGCATGTCTAAGGAATGTAAAATGTTCATCAGTATCTTAATGAATACTTTGTCTAAATGTGGAGCTAAAGTTTCATCTTCTAATTTAGCTCGTTTTCTACATTTTGTGCAAAAGCACTGTCTTGTTTACCTGAAGAAGAAATGGAGAGTTTGAACACCTGGATTAAAGTTGGGGAGGTTTTACTCACATTATGGGCCTAAAAAGGTTCCCCCTGATTCCTTTTCCTTGTGGAACCTAATTAAAGATGCTTTAGATTCACAGCATGGTTTTGGGAAATTTCCATCAAAGAAAACTGCCATTGATGACGAGAAGATGAAGATCCTTCTCTTCACTGCTGCCTCTGCGCCCCTGAGTATGATGACATATTGTCCCCACAGGATGCAGCTGATCTGGAGGAGGAAGCTGCTAAGTATCATGAGACTGTGCCTATTGTTAACTCCATGCTTCCACCCAAACCAGTTTCGCCTTCTAATGCTAAGGTCGCAAAATTTAATACAGCCCCCCTTTTCTTTTTGGAATGCAGGCTGTACAAGCTGAGGCAGAAAAGGAGGGAGATTTCAGCTTTGTGGCTTGCTTCCCTGTACAGTTCTATCTGGATACTAGCAGGGCAGATGGTAAAATATCATGAGCAGAAATATCCTAATAATGTTACTGCACCTCTTTCTAAGGTTTTCCTTTAAAAGTTGAGAATACTAAAATAAAGCCTGGACTTAGTTGCACTTTTCCTTTTCTTATTAGAATACAGGGAACTCGATCAATAATAAGAAAAGTATATTAGTAATACAAGTAAAATAAGTAATATAAACAATATAAGCAATATATAAGTAATATAAGTAAAATAAATAATATAAGCAATATGTATAAGCAATATATAAGTAATATGAGTAATATAAGTAATATAAGCAAAAATATATAAGTAATAAGCAAAATAATATCTCATTACAGTCTTGCTTTAACTGTGGTTAAGTCGAACACATTAGCAGAAACTGTCCAGCTAAGCAAAGCATGGCTAGTTTACAAGGCACACCATCGCTACCTACTGGGGTTACTTGACCAAAAACACTGTGTCTTAAATGCCAGAAAGGATTTCACTGGGCTAGGGAATGCCGATCTAAATTCCATAAAAAACAGCACTCCTTTAATTCAACAGCAAATCGTCCCAGCTCAGGAAACTTCCAGAGGGGCAACTCCAACCCCAGATAACAATAGGAGCAGCTTCCACCATGAACACGTTCGTTCCTTCTGCTCTATCACAGAATTCATCCGAACCACCCCAGGGAGTACAGGACTGGACTTGTGTTCCTCCCCCACCACAATATTAACTCCGGACGTTCTGGTAACCCCAATTCCTATGGGAGTAAAGGGCACTCTCCCGGAAGGAATAATGGGTATAATATTAGGCAGAAGCTCCTTGTCTTTACAAGGAATTTCCGTTATTCCTGGAGTAGTGGATTCGGATTACACAGGAGAAATCCAGATGCGTGTTGCTCCCCCTAGCAAAACAGTGCAGTTTAACAAAGGTCAGAGAATAGACCAGTTGCTGCTCCTGCCTTATCACACAGCAGGTAAAACTTTAACTAACCTGTCTAGAGGTGACTCTGGATTTGGCTCTAGTGATGTTGCCTTTTGGGTTCAGAAAGTTAATAATTCTGGACCTTTTAAAGATTTATAAGAAAAAATCTGGTAAATGGAGACTTTTTCAGGATTTAAGAGCTATCAACACCACTATGGAACCCATGGGGGTATTGCAGCCTGGACTTCCATCTCCGGCTGCTATACCTGTTAACTTTAATATTATAGTTATTAGTTTACAGGAATGTTTCTTTACTATACCTTTAAGCCCAAAGGACTGTAAACGATTTGCATTTAGCTTACCATCTAACAACTTGAAACGGCCATTTCAAAGATTTCAATGGAAAGTCTTGCCACAAGGTATGAAAAACAGCCCTACCTTGTGCCAGAAGTATGTGGGCACTGCTTTACAAGGTATTAGAAGCCAATATCCTAATCTCTATGTAATCCATTATATGGATGACATTTTGCTGGCTCACGAAAATCATGCCTCTTTACATGAGATCCTTAATGAAACTGTGACTGCTCTTACTGATTACAGTTTGAAAATTTCTCCTGAAAAGATTCAAACCAATCCTCCTTTCACATATCTTGGTTGTGTGTTAAACACACAAACAGTGAGTCATCAACCTTTTTAGTTATGAAAAGATAATTTGGTGACCTTAAATGATTTCCAAAAACTGTTGGGAGATAGCAATTGGACTAGACCTTATTTACATATTACCATGTCAGATTTAAAACCTTTATTCAATATTTTGCAGGGAGATTCTTCTCCCAATTCTAAGAGAATTCTCGCATCAGAGGCCAAAAACCTCTATCCTTTGTGGAAAATGCTATTGAGTCTCAAAAGGTTAAAAGAGTAGATTACCACCTGCCTTGGGACTTAATTATTCTGGCCACTCTCCATGCTCCCACAGGATATCTGTGACAAGAAGGACCGATGGAATGGTTCCATCTACTGGTGTCATCTAAGAAAATATTGATTACTTATCTTTACTTAGTAGCCTTACTTATAACCAAAGGGAGGCATCGAAGTGTTGAATTGTTTGGGCAAGATGTGCATAATATAATTGTTCCTTATGATAAGTTTCAATTTCAGACTTTGTTCCAAACTAGTGATGATTTGCAAATAACATTAACTAATTATAGGGGACCTGCTTTATTTTATGCTCAAACCAAACATGTTATTAACAATAATTTTTCCTATGAAGGACTCTCTTACTCACCTCCCATTTGCTTTTATAATAATTCAGCCTTCAATAATTAAAATGCTTCTTGTTTAATGTCTTCTCTCAAGTTTTTAACCATTGACAGTCCAATTCAGAGCAATAATAGAGAAGATTGGTGGATTGAAATGCTGATGCCTGGAGGAGTTGATCCCAGTTTAGCCATAAGAACTTTGCCATCTGCTCTCCTAATAACACCGAGAAGGACTGGTTACTCATGCAGCAAGTATCCAAAGTGGGTATCCAAAGTGGAGAGAGTGCATTTATGGATCTAAAGTGGACTATTCCATACCTGGTAAAAACTCTCTATGACTTGGGTCTTAATCCACAACCCTATACTACAAGGCTAAAGGGAAAATTCTATCCCCACTAGGTGGCATATTAATGAATGGGTACCTCTGATATTAACAACGACTATCGGGAATAAACAAATTGGTCAACCTTACTTATGGGGGGCCCTTGCTGCCCTGAAACCTATTGTTCTAGCCCTACCACGTGGGGGATTTCATAACTATAAAATAACTTGCTACAATTCCCTTATGTTTTTCTTGTATGGAATGAATATCACACTGTAAAAATTAATCAATGCAATGATGTGTATTCAATATCTTGTCAAAATTGTATTCTCAAAAATTGTTTAACTGATGCTTATTATCAAGGTTTTTTCATTCTTAAACAACCCCCATACTTAATGGTTCCAGTACAATTGTCAGCTCGCTGGTATGATGAACATGGTCTACAAACATTGTATGAGGTTAATTCCCTGCTGGAGAGACAAAAGAGATTTTTAGCTACTTTAATTTTAGGTATTACAGTTTTAATTGCGATTGCTACTTCAGTTACAGTATCAGCAGTGGCTCTAACTAAAGAAGTCCACACAGCCACGTTTGCTGACCAGCTGTCTAGAAATGTTTCCATAGCTTTAGCTACTCAGGAAATTATTGATCAGAAGCTATAGAGCAAGGTTAATGGTTTGGAGGAAGCAGTTTTGGCAGTAGGACAAGAAATTGTGACCTTAAAAATAAAATTGGTTCTCCGTTGTCATTCTGAGTTTAAATGGATTTGCCTCACTCCTTTGGAGCTAAATGAGTCTGTTCATTCTTGGGACAGAGTAAAAAATCATATTCTTGGAATTTGGAACCATTCAGACCTGAGCATAGACCTAACTAAATTAAATCAAGAAATTCAGGACATGACGATTGCTGAAAAGCAATTCCGGTCCACTGAATTGACAAGTTCTATATTTAATAATTTTTCATAATTTGTTAACCAAAAATCACTGATGTCTATACTCATTAATGTGGGTATTTGCAGAGCAGTGATTCTTTTGTTGCTGTGTTTGCACCCAATCATCTTCAGAGTGTTAAAGAAGAGCATATCTCAGCTCAATACAGAGTTTCATGGTTTCATGCTAAAAAGTAAAAAAAGGGGAGATATTGGGAGCTGGCCATGGAGGCTCACTGAGTGTTAGGGATCAGGGAGGGCCATTGACCCCAAGACCACTAGGATGTGTTCGGGAGCTGATGACCCCATTACCTCTCCTTTTTCTTGGCACTACAGCCTTCTGCTAGCTCAAGCATTAAAACTCTGAGACCGGGATGAACACAAGCTCACTTGAGAAACTCATTGTTCTCATTTCCCTTTGACTGCAGTTTTGGCTTCCATACAGGTCCTGGTTCAAGCCAGGACCACATCAAAGAACCCTAGTGCTGAGAGACCAGCAGGACCTTTGGACTGAGCCACATTATGCAAAAACTGGTTTTAGTCATTTTGTTTAACTTCCATTGTGTGTGTTAGGATTAAGTTTAGGAATAGATTGTTTATCATTAGGAAAGTTAGTCATAGGTAAAATGTGTAGAATAAAATAAAATATAGATTACTATTGATAAAACGGTATAATATTTTTAGAAATTGTATTAATACTTCTGAGGGACATTAGCCAAGCATAAGGAACAGAAAGACAATTTTGGGTTTGTTCTTCCTCATGCTTGGAAAAACATCTGGTGGGCAGGGGCCCTCCCCATGCACCCGGCTTTGTATTCACGTAGAAGATATGGGAGTCTGAGTGTGCAAAATTAGGGGACAAAAACCCTCTGTATTTCTTAATAAAGGGCTTCTGCACTAGACAGAGTCCAGTCTCTTTCTTTCTCCCCCTTTTATTTCTTTCTTTTAATATCTAGCCCTCCAGTTTAATTGCCGATGCCATGTTTCCTACCAGGGACCCCCAATATCTGCAGGGGCTGGTCCCCTGCAGTAAAGGTTATTTTCTTCCCAGAAGTCATCGGTGAAGACTTTGACAAAGATAAGTTGATTGAAAAATTGAAGTTTGATTTCTGGAATCTCTATCCTGTTCTATTTGGTCTATATGGTTGTTCTTGTATCAAAACCAGACTCTTTTGAATATCATAGCCTTTTAATAAAGTTTAAAGTCTGGAAGTGTGATACCTCACACTTTAATTCTTTTGCTAAGGATTGTTTTGGCTAATTGTGGTCATTTTTGGTTCCATATGAATTTCTGTATTGTCTTTTCCAGGTCTGAGAAGAATGATGTTGGTATTTTAGAGGGTATTGCACTGAATCTGTAGATTGCCTTTCTAGAATGGACATCTTAACAACACCTATTTTTTCAATCCATGAGCATGGACTCTTTTTTTTATTTGTTTTTGTCTTTTATTATTTTTTTGAACAGTGTTTTGTAGTTTTCATTTAAAGGTCTTTCACTTCTCTGGTTAGGAAGATGCTGAGGTATTACACTTTTTCTGTGATTATTGTGGATGGGATTGTGCATTTTATTTGGTTATGTACCTATTTGTTGCTGGTGTATAAAAATCTGGGTGTCTTTTTCACATTGATTTTGTACCCTGAGATTTTGCCAAAGTCCTTTATCAGTGCAAGGAGGCTTATGGCCAATTCTCTTGAGTTTTCAAGTCATAGGACCATATAATCAGCAATGAGAAATAACTTCAATTCCTTATTTCCTACTTGGATAACTCTGATTTCATTCTCTTGCCAGATTGCTCTATGACTTCCAACACTATGTTGAACAGGAGGGGTGAGAGTGGGCAACCATGTCTTGTTCTTGTTTTCAGGGGAAATGTTTCTAATTTATGTCCATTTAGCAATATGTTGGCTGTGGGTTTATTATAGATGGCTCTTACTATCTGGAGATATGGTCTCTCTAGGTCTAGGTGTTCAAGTTTTTATCAAGAAGGGACGATGGATTTTGTCAAAAGCTTTCCTGATTCTCACATAGTTATAGAAGGAACATACCTCAAGATAGTAAGTACCATCTACAAATAACCCCCACTAACATATTGCTAAATGGACAGAAACTAGAACAATTTCCCCTGAAGACAGGGACAAGACAAAGCTGCTCACTCTTGTTCAACATTGTGTTGGAAATCCTAGCTGAGGCAATTAGACAAGAGAAGGAAATCAAGAATATCCAAATAGGAAAAAAGGAAGTCAAGCTATCCCTCTTTGTTGATGATATGATCCTATACCTTGAAAATCCAAGAGAATCTGTCAAAAACCTGCTTGCACTGATAAAGGACTTTGGCAAAGTCTAAAGTTACAAAATAAATGTGCAAAAGACAGTTGTATTCTTATACACCAACAACAAGCAGGCAGAGAACCAGATAAAAAGCACAATCCCATTCACAATAACCACACACAAAGAAATGAAATACCTTGGCATCTTCCTAACCAGAGAAATGAAAGACCTTTACAATGAGAACTACAAAACACTGCACAAAGAAATCCAAGTGACACAAACAAATGGAAAAATATTCCATGCTCATTCATAGGAAGAATCAACATTGTTAAGATGTTCATTCTACCAAAGGCAATCTACAGATTAAACACAATACCCATTAAATTACCAACATCATTCTTATCAGACCTGGAAAGGACAATACAGAAATTCATGTGGAAACATAAATGACTACGAATAGCCAAAACAATCCTTGGCAAAAGAAACAAAGCAGGCCCGGGCTTGGTGGCTCAGCCTGTAATCCCAGCACTTTGGGAGGCCGAGGTGAGTGGATTGCCTGAGCCTGTGGGTTCAAGACCCACCTGGGCAACTTGAAGAGACCTCATCTCTACAATAAATCAAAACAAACAAAAAAAATTAGCTGGTGCCTGTGGTTCCAGCTACTTGGAAGCCTAAGGTGGAAGGATTGCAGGAGCCCAGCAGGTTGAGACTGTGGTGGCCAGGAGTGGCCACTGCACTCCAGTCTGGGTGACAGAGTGAGACTCCAACTCAAAAAAAAAAGCCGGGCTCCGTGGCTCAGCCTGTAATCTTGCGCCTTTGGGAGGCTGAGGTGAGTGGATTGCTGAACCCGTGGGTTCGAGACCTGTCTGGGCAACTTGGTGAGACCTCATCTCTACATAAATCAAAAATTATCCAGACATGGTAGCGTGCGCCTGTAGTTCCAGCCACTTGGAAGGCTGAGGCAGAAGGATCGCCGGAGCCCAGTAGGTCGAGGCTGCGGTGGCCGGGAGCGGCCACTGCACTCCAGTCTGGGTGACAGAGTGAGACTCCAACTCAAAGAAACAAACAAACAAACAATCAAAGTAGGAGGTATCACACTTTCAGACTCCAAACTTAACTATAAGGCTACAGTAACCAAACAGCCTGGTATTGGTAAAAGAATAGGCATACAGACTAATGGAATAGGAAGGAGATTCCAGAAGCAAAGTCTCAATTTCTCAACCAACTCATCTTTGAAAAAACCTCCAATAACCACCACTGGGGAGAGGAGAACATGTTCCATAAATGATGATGGGGAAAACTGGTTGGTCACATGCAGAAGATTGAAACAGGACCCCTACCTAACACCACACACACAAATTAACTCTAAATGGATCAAAGACACAAATGTAAAACCTCAAACCATAAGAATCTTGGAAAATGCAGGAGACACCCTTATGGAAATTAGAACTGGCAACCAATTCCTGATTAAAACCCTAAGTGCGCATAACATAAGTAATAAGATAGACAAGTGGGACCTCATCAAACAAACAAGCTTTTGCAAAACAAAAGAAACCATCAAGAGAGAAGTGAGACAGCCCACAGAATGGGAAAAAAATATTTCCCAGGTCTATATCTGACAAAGGCCTAACATCTAAGATCTACAAGGGACTCAAACACTCCATAATGAAAATACAAACAGCCCCTTTAAAAAGTAGGCAAAAGACATAAATAGATGCTTCTCAAAAGAAGATATATGGGCAACCAACAGACACATGAAAAAGTGCTCAGACTCACTAATCATCAGAGAAATGCAAATCAAAATCACATTGAGATACCGCCTAAACCCAGTAAGAATGGCCATCATTAATAAAACAAACAACAACAGAAGCTGGTGAGGATATAGAGAAAAAGGAACACTTCTATACTGCTGGTAGAAATACAAACCAGTGCATTCCTACCAGCTAGTGAAGACTGTGATGATTTCTGAAAGAAATAGAAATTGACCTTCCAAGTGACCCAGCAATCCCCCTATTAGGAATATACCCAGAGAAACTCAAATCATTCTACAAAAAAATGATACCTGCACATGCATGTTTGTTGCAGCTCTATTCACAATAGCAAGAACATGGAACCAACTATGCTGTCCATCAAAGATGAACTGGATAAAAAAGATGTGGTACACATACACACTGGAATATTATGCAGCCATAAAGGAAGACAAACATATGGACTTTGTAGCAACTTGGATGGATTTAGAGTCTATCATACTCATTGATCTATCACAGAAACAAAGAACAAAAGTACATGTTCTCACTCATAAGCAGACCTTGAACAATTATCATAATACTATAAGAAAAGGATTGACAGCCAGGCTCGGTGCCTCAACCTGTAATCCCAGGCCTTTGGGAGGCTGAGGTGAGTGGATTGCCTGAGCCCGTGGATTTGAGACCCACCTGGGCAGCAAGACCTCATCTCTACAATAACTCAAAAAATCAGCCGGGCATGGTAGCACACGTCTGTAATTCTGGCTACCCGGAAGGCTGAGGCAGAAGGATTGCCGGAGCTCAGCAGGAGAGGCTGCGGTGGCCGGGAGCAGCCACTGCACTCCAGTCTGGGCAACAGAGTGAGACTCCAACTGAAACAAGCAAACAAAAAAAAAAAAAAGAAAAGCATTGGCATAGTGGGAAACTGCCAAGGAGGGAGGGGGCAGAATTGGCAGTTGAGGGAAACTGCCAGATGAGGGAGGCACACACCTTATCAACAAAGGTGCCTGCATAATGAACATTTGTTTACCTAACCCTGAATTGTACCCCACATCTTTAAAATAAAATAAAATTTAAAGAAAGCTTTTCTGTTTCTAATAATGTAATTATGTGCTTCATGTTTTTATGTCTGTTGATATACTGAATTACATGTATGGTATTGCAGATCTTAAATTAGCCCTATATCCTGGGTATTAAGCCTACTTTGTCATGGTGGATAATTTTTGAGATATATTATTGGATATGATTTGTTAGAATCTTGCTGAGAATTTTTGCATCTATGTTCATCAGGAAAATTGGCCTGTAGCTCTCTTTCTTTGTTGAATCTTTACCCAGTTTGCGTATCTGTATAATGTTAGTTTCATAAAATGATTTGGGGAGAGTTCTATCTTTCTCATTGCCTAGAATGCTTTCAATAGGATTGGTATCAACTCCCCATTTTACATAATTTAGAATTCCACTGGAAAGCCATCTGATCCAGAGAGAGAGAGAGAGAGAGAGAGAGTGTGTGTGTGTGTGTGTGTGTGTGTGTGTGTGTGTGTGTGTGTGTGTGTGTGTGTGTAGGTATTTTTCTTATGATGGAATCAATTTCCCTGGTTGTTATTGTTTATTTAGGTTCTCAATTTTTTCTTATTTCAATCTTCGGAGATTGTGTGAGACAAGAAATCCTCCATTTCATTAGGTTTTCAAGTTTGTTTCCATACATTGTGCATTATAATCTCTGATAATCCTTTATATTTTTTGGGAGTCAAATGTGACTTGATTTTTGCTTTTCTGATTTGTGTTTTTAGGTTTTTTTTCTCTCTTTTTCTTATTCAACATAGCTAAGCTTCCATCAATTTTTGTTTCTTTTTCTCTTTTTTTCAGGTCAGTCTGGTTAGGGATCCATTATTTATTTATCCTTTCAAAGAAAATGATTTATGTTTAATTGATTTTTTCTATGACATATTTGTCTTCTATGTCCTGTATTTAGGCTTTTACTTTGGAGATCTGTATTCTTTTACTGAAGCTAGTGTTTTAGTGGTCTTACTTTTCCTATTCTCTTAGGTGTTAACTTATGCTCTTTCTATTTTCTTCATGCATGTGCATACAGTTCTAAATTCCCCTCTTAGTGCTGTTTTCATGGCATCCTAGAGAGTTTGGTAGGATATGTTTTTGTTTTCATTTGATTCCAAGAAGCTTTTAATTTCTGATTTGATTTCTGTGTTGTCCCAGGAGTTGTTCAGCATTGTGCTGTTTAGTGTCCATGTCTTTGTGTGTTTTGTGGGGTTGTTGGTGGTACTGATATTTATTTTTATTTCACTGTGATCTAAGAAGGTGATGTCAGTATTTTGATCTTATGAAATTTGTTTATGCTTGATTTATAGCCAAGGATATGGTTAATCTTAGAGTATGTTCAGTATGGTGATGAGTAGAATGTATATTTCATGGTTGTTGGGTGGAGTGTTCTGTAGGTATCTATTATGCCCATTTAGTCAAGCTTCAAGTTAATGTTCCAGATCTCCTTGTCGATTTTTCCCTCAGTGATCTACCTAGGACTGTTAGTGGAGTATATAAGTCCCAATGCTAGAGTCAATATCTCTTTTTACTTTGCTTAGTTGTTTCTTTATATATCCTGGTGCTCCTTCATTGGGTGCATATATGTTTAGTAGGTATATTTCTTTTTGATAAGTTGAACCTTTTATTGTTATGTAGCATCCTGTACGTTTTTAAAGTTTTGATAACTTGAAGTTTTTATTTGTCTGATATTAAAATTACAACTCCTGCCTTTGCTTGTTTTCCATTCACTTAAAAGTTTACCATCTTCTAACTATGAGTCTATGGGTGTCCTTTGTAGTGAGATTTGTTTCCTAGATCTATTACATTGTTAAACATGTATTTTTACTCCAGTCTGCAATTCTATATATTTTCAGTGGTGCATCTAGTCCATTCACTTTCAGGCTGATTATCAAGATGTGAGAGTTTATCCCTGTCATGAGACTCTTGTAAAGTTTTTGTTTGGTTGTTTGTTTTCTTGTATGTTTGGGTTAGTACATGTGTAAGTTTTTAATTTTTCAGTTGTGATATATGCTATGTTGATTCTACATTTTCCTGCATTCTTGCAAAATGCATGGCTTTTTTTTTCCTTTCTTCTGTGCTTAATATTTTCATAAGCATCTCCTGTGGAGCTGGTCTGATAGAAGTATAAACTCTTAGGAAATGGATGTCTGGGAAGGGTTTTCATTCACCATCACTGATGAAGCTTAGCTTAGCTTAGTAGGAATTATTGGTTGAAATTGTTTATCTTTGAGAAGTTTGAAGATTGGGTAGCTATCTTTTCTAATTTGAAGTTATTCTGTAGATAAGTCTGCTGCTATTCTAGCTATTCTAATTGGTCTTCCTTGGTAGGTAACCTGAACTTTACTTCTTGCTGCCCTTAGGATTTTCTTTATTTTATACCTACTTTGTGTAAGCATATTACTATATGTCTAGGAATTGGTCTTCTCACTGGATGCCTTTCAGGACTTCTCTGAATCTCTTGTGCTCTGATGACATGAGGAAAGTTTTCTTGGATTACATCATGGAATGTTTTTTTCCAAGATGCTCTCTATCTCCTTTTCTGCTTCAGGTATAGCAATCAGATGTATGTTCGGCCTCCTAATATAATTACACATCTCTTAGAGACTTTGTTTTATCTTTTAAAGCTCTCTTTCTATGTTTTTAACAGATTGGGCAGTTCCATATTTTGTTCTTAAAGCTTTGAGATTCTTTCTTCTGCTTGGTTAATTCTGCTTTCCATGTTTACCAGTTTATTATTTATTTCATGGACAGTGTTCTTTCTGGTCAAAATCTGTGTTATTCTTTAACATTTTTTTCCTTGATTCTTATTCATCTTCTCCAAACATTCCTTGATCTCTGCATTTATGGTCTGTGACCAGTCATTCTAGGTTCACTTCATTGTTTGAGTTCTGAAGTCTATATTCTTGTTCACTACCTTTTTTAGATTTTCTGGGATACTTTTTTTTTCTCACGAATTTATCTTCATTTGTGACAGATTTTTCTTTTCTCCTTACTTCTGTTGGTTTTCCTTGGTAGGTAGCCTGAAGTAGTTTTCATTTCTTATTCTTCCCTAGGTAGATCCTCTGGATTTATTCAATTTTGGAGCCAGGTTGAGGGTGGGAAGCTGTAATGTCCTTTTATTTTTTTGAGATTTGATTAACCAGTATTGAGTGGTTCTAAGATTGAAAGCAGCCTGCATATCACCCCCGAGGTCCTACTTCCCACCACCTCAAAATATGTGCCTGGGTGGAAACATATGTATAACCCCTGAGTACAAAATAACATAAGGGAAAGACAAAGAACTGAGAAAAAGCAAAAGGGGAAGAAAAGACAATGAAGAGAAAGAAGTAGAGAAGTAAAAGCAAAAACCAATAAACAAACCAATTTTAAAAAAGGAAACTAAAACCAACAATATGAAGACACTTTCATACTCATACAAAAACAGAAGAAAGAGAAGGAAAAAAACTAAAATAAATGCACACACACACACACACACCAAAATATAGAGAGAACAAGAAAGTTTTTTTAATGATTCAAAAAATAGAAAAAATTCTTCTGTAATACTTGAGTGTCCTCTTGTGGCAGTTTCTGAAACTTCGGGTTCCTTGTCAGTGTGACCCAAGCATTGCTGTTCTTAGCTAGTGGCAGAGGGGAGGAGGCTGTAACCTCTAGATCTGTCTCCTGGGTCACTGTGCACTCAGGGGAAAGCTATAAATCATCCCCAACAGATCTGACCACATCTGTGAATCAGGTCTTTGCTGACCTGGTCCTCCTGTGTGGGTCACATGCCTCACATATTGCTGGGGAAAGGTGATGGATCAGTTTAAAACCCACCCCAACCCTCCACTGTTGGTTGTGTTCATCACCTCCAGTTGTACCCATAGTCCCATGAATGATCCAGTATGGGGGATGGGGCAACTGGGTTTCCTCGTAAGACCTGTTGTCCCTTTGGGGATCCTACACCCTGGGTATCCTCTCTGGGTTGATGTTGCGCAACCTCAGAGAAGTGCTGATCCACCCCTCAGTCCTAGGGGGTAGCTCCACTGTTCAAGTGAGCCTGTCTCAGCCCAGGTTTCAGGACAGAGGTGGTGGCAGTGCCTCTGCATTTTCTCCTCTGCTGAAACTGGTGACTGATGCCTCTACTGTATATTCTCCAGTCTTGGCTGCCAGCGTCCAATCTGGTGCCATAGGCTGTGGTGTCAGGCGGCACCATGCAGTGCCTTTTTCCCATTGCTCTCTACTGGTTAGGGTCCCAAAGACGGTGTCTTGAAATTGTTTTAAGGTATCACTTACTAAGTCTTACTCTTATTCTCAGTTTTCAAAATGAGTGAAATGTTATTGCATATAATTTTCTAAAACTCACACATGAGAGTGTTTGATTGCCAAAAAGTGTAAAATGATTCATAAAATTCTTTATTATTAGATTCTTACTCACTTTCATCTCAATAACAATTTGCGGAGCTCTTGTTTTAGCGACATCCCCAGAGCATCCTCAAATCTCAGATGGATCTCCTGGTGCTTCTAGACTCAGCAATGATAGAGGTTCCCGTGGTAGTGAGTGGTGTCAACAAACAAGCTGCAGGGGCCCTTGTAGCCTAACATTCTTGGGGAAGGAGGGAAGAACCCTCTGGGTTCTTGTGCACACGGTTGCCCCACCAGCCGGTGACCTCTGGCCACTGCCTAAAACAGAATATGCATGGAAACCTTCACAGGCCAGGAAACAAGATTTTTAAAATGAGAAATAAATGGTCATGGTCATGTTTCCTGGCTTTGGCCCCTTCTCTACCTTGGGGAGGTGAATCTCCTCTTTCTCTCTAATTTACTTTCTAAATAAACTGTGTTTTTCAATCTAGAAAAAAATGAGAAACGAAGCAGCAATTAAATTAAAAAACAACCAGGAGTGACAGCCATGCTGCAGGCCCAGAAGTAAGCCACTTTAGACTAGTAGACTAGAGTGAAGTGAAGGTTCTAAAGATTTGAGGTTAATAAAAAAAGAAAAAAAAAGGAAAAGCAAACGATTCCTTGATGGCATAGAGTAGAGAGTAATTAATGTTATACATTTTGGAAACTATGCAAATTGAAACATGATGTCAAGGTAAGACAAACTGAAGCAAGTAAGATTTGAGGGATTATAGCACTTACAAACACTACTTGGAAGGAAACAAAAACACAGTTCAACTGTTTGACACTATCCTGATAAGACAGCACTAATAAAAATGAAGAATTGCATAATATGCCAGAACTAGTAAAATACATAGTGGTTATCTTCAAATTTATTTACATGTAAAAATGAGGCTGAACAGAATTATGAATAAAAACCAGAATGTATAATGTCAGAAAGTCCAAGAAGACACATTGACATAATAACAAATAGCCAAAACTGGGAAAACTTGATGTCGAGAAGTGTATCCTTACTTTTTCCTGATATACAATTAAGAAGGCAGTTTATATAACTTTAAAAAAGAAAATACATATTTATATTTAAAAAGTAAATATTTTCTTAGTTCTTTCTCTAATTATCAATATTGCAAATTCTGTTGGAAGGCTGAAAGATTCAATATTGTCTTTGAACTTGGCAACTGAAACCTTGAAGCTCTCAAATGGCCTAAATGCAAACTCCCCTTTCTCACTGCATTCTCATAGATAAACACCACTATCCAAACAACGCTTTATTATCATTATGACCAGGCAAAATGCCTATTCATTGCTGACTAGTGGGTTTCACCTCCCTGCCAGCCTGATGAATTATTTGAAAAAGTCTATCGTGCTCTGAAAAAGCAGGATCACCTCACTTCTTGTTGCTATAGCACATAATTTTCTCCACTGCCATAATTTTCTCTATGAAGCCAAGGACAGGAATCCATGCCTCATCAACAGGTGAGAAGAAGGTTATCAAAACACAAGCTATAGCCAGCCAAATCATCATGTTCGTTTTATGCACTTGAGATACACACCTGTTTTCTTTATCTGTAAGATTTAAATTACATTTCATATGTCTCTTTCCCTCAAATTTAGAATATTAATATCTCGGTGAGAAAAAATATACATATTTTTTCACCTAAGCACTGAATATGAGTAGCTGAGTAATAAAAAAAATCTAACCTCATGATAAGCCATGAAGAACTTTTTTAAGATATTATTTTATTTTATTTTAGATTCAGGAGGTACAAGTGCATGTCTGTTACAAGACATGTGTGTAGTGGTAGAATTGGTCTATAGACCAATCCAGGATTGGTCTTATATCCAATAGGTAGTTTCTGAACCCTAATTCCTAGCCTGCCTTTCCACTTTTTAGTCTTCCCAGTGTCCATTATTTCCATTTTTGTAGCTATTTATTCCCCAATTGTAAGTAAGAACATGTGATGCTTGGTTTTTAGTTTATGAGTTATTTCACTTAGCACATGATTCTCCAACTCAATCCATGGTGCTGCAAAGAATACGATTTCATTCTTTTATATGGCTGCACAGTATTCTATGGTGTATTTATACCATGTTTTCTTTATCCAGCCAAACGTTAGTGGGCACTTGGTTAGATTTAGAATTTTTGAGTATATTGAGAAATTCTTCATTTACTTTTATTAAATTAAATTTTAACATAAACATTAATCAATTAAATTATTCTATACACTATCATTTAAAAGTTTGCCTATGTAAAATAAATTGATGCATAAAATATTTATTTCCAATTGTATTGCAAATATTATCATAAAAGTTGTATTTTCTCTCAAAGTATTAAAATAATTAATAGTTTTGATTTAAAATTAAAAGAAGAATGTTGTGCTAATAACTGCTATCATATACTAGAGGAGACGCAAAAAGCAGCAATTTACTTATAAAAATTGTGTATTTATTCTTACGTTTGAACTTCAGTCATCTTCAAAGTACTCTCCATTTGATGTAGTACACCTATTGAGATGCTTTCTTCATTGCTCAAAACAGTATTTGTGTCCATCAATTTTGATGCCTTTTAGTACTTCTGTTGTTGTTTTTGTTTGTTTGTTTGTTTCATCACTTCCATATCAGCAAAAATTTCACCTTAAGGAATTTTTTCATCTGGGAACACAACACATAATTAATTACTAAGGGTGAGATTGGTTGAATAGGGAGGATGGACATGGGATCATGCCACTTTGGGTCCAAAACTGCTAAGCACACAGCACAGTGATGAAAGGTGCACTGATACATCAACCATTGTGAAATGGGCAAAAAAACTGAATCTCAAACAAAACAAAACCAAAAAAGCAAACAAAAAAACACTGAATCCAAATGCAGCCTTTCACAACAATGCTAGTTGGTATACTGATGCTGATGGGTTTCTAGAACACTTACCTACTGAGGGAAGCCTGTACTACAGGGGGCCCACCCGCTAAAAGATAATGCCAGACTTTTTGTCTCTCTCCTCATATTTTCTATCTTATTGAAAGAGGAAAATACATATATCATTGTTTGAGGCATGAGCAGAAGAGGTACTGAGAGAGATGATACAGAGGAGAGGAGATTCTACCTTGTACCAATTTTAGTCATGGATTTTAAAAATCAAAACTAAGCCGGGCTCGGTGGCTCAGCCTGTAATCCCACGCCTTTGGGAGGCTGAGGTGAGTGGATTGCCAGAGCCTGCAGGTTCGAGACCCGCCTGGGCAGCAAGACCTCATCTCTACAATAAAATAAAAAATCAGCCGGGTGTGGTAGCGCATGCCTGTAATTCCGGCTACTCGGAAGGCTGAGGCGGAAGGATCACCGGAGCCCAGCAGGTCGAGGCTGCAGTGGCCGGGAGCGGCCACTGCACTCCAGTCTGGGCGACAGAGTGAGACTCCAACTCAAAAAAAAAAAAAAAAAAAATCAAAACTAGTAGAAAAGTCATAGTGATTTCTTACTAGTAATAAGACTATCTGTTTGTAAGTCATTAAAAATATGTTATCAATCTTAAGTGAGGACGTTTTACAAAGATTACAGAATTGCTTTATTGTTTGTCATTTGTCTTGCTATTAGTCAATCTTTTTCTCAACACAAAATAAGCAGGCATTGTGAGATGGGCCAGTAACAACTAAATTGATAACTAAAGTGTGGTTGTACATGTATGACCTGAAAATGTAAGCAGAGTTACAAGAGAACAAGAGAAAGTGATTGATATGACTTATATTAGCACCAATTTAGAAGGAAGAGGTTAGAATAAGGGCATGTCCACAGTATTTGAATAGACAGCTGTTAAAAAGAAGCCACAAATCTCACAAAATATATTCTTCCAAGAATTTAAGTGGACAAAAATTTATGCTATTGTACCGAACAAGATTTTGCAGAAAAAAATAAAACAAACTATGAAAATCAAATCTGCCACATCAGAAAACTGACATTACACTTCATATCCCAAATCATCCAGTTAAAATTTGTCAATGAACCATTTGCTCTGAGATATTTCTGTGCGTGTGCTATTCAGATGCTGACACAACCAGCAATCAAACTGATCAGCTAAGGTGGCCAGAGTCTGGAAGACTTGCATGGGCAGGTGTTGCAGTTGTGCCAGAATTGCCCACAAAGCGGTGAGGGTGAATTGAAACAAGACATAGATGAAAAGGGAGCCCATAGTGGGGGACAAAGGGAGAAGGGACTAGGTTAAGACTCACAGTCTCTGGCCCACAGGGATCAGCTGAAGGGGAAGAGAGAAGGAGGTTTGCTTAAACATCTAAGACAGATAGTTTTCCTTGTCAGAGAGGGATGTTTCAAACAGATGGAGATGAAGTTCTTGGCCTGAGGTACAGGGGAAGACGTCTACTTCACGGTGTCATCTGTTTCTAGAGCCTGAGTGCAGGCTCTGGAATCCTCAATGTGAGGCAACACATGGGGTGACCACGTAAAGGTCCTGTGATGGTCTAATCTAACTTGGCGCAAACCGTATAAACTCAGGAATCCCGATGGCAGTGGAGTGGCTAGCAGCACTTCATAAGATTCCTCCCAGGAAGGTGACAGTGGGTCTTCTCTAAAAACTCTGATGTGTCGGGCAACCTCCTTGGGTTCCCTACCACTGTGGGAGAATTTCTGTCCTCTCAATAAATCCTGCTTTCAAACAAACAAACAAAAACTTTGATGTGTCCTTGATTACCTGGCTGAAAGGGATGCAGCCCTGCCCGAGGACCTGCAGCCGCTGTGCCTCTGCAGGCGCTGGATACATGTCCAGAGCCCGATGTCGCCAACCCAAAACCTGTCCACAGTGCGGCCCATCTGAGGAGCAGAGGGAGTTGGCACCATACCCAGGTCAGGAGTGGGGGACGTGAAAGAAGGTGGGGGTGGGACAGGAGATCGCGGGCCGTTGTGGCGCCTGTGCCTGGTGCGTCCCTGGGACTGGCATGTTCGTCTGCCCACCGGACTGCCAAGAGCTGCTCTACCCCTCCTTCCTGGTTGCCTGGAGCAGCAAGCTCCCCGTGGGCAAAACTGGGAGGGGGCGACGTGGTCGACCCCAGCTCCCACCAGTGCAAGACAGAGGCCAGGGTGCACTCACCTCCGAACTGTATTTTTTATAGTATGTGAACGATTGTCATTAAAGATGTTTTTAATATTAAATAAAAATTATAAAAACTAAATTATTATGATGCCCAATTCACTAAGCTTGTGGAAGTACACAGTTTTTTAAACACTTTATAAAAGTTTCATATATCCTTTTTGGTAGGTACACCATCTCACAATTAAAATACAAACACACTTAAAAATGTAAATCCTATGCAAAACAAAAATCTCAGTAAAAACAAACAAACAGCTGTGTACCACTTGACTCTTCAAATTGAATAGGTGGGCTGTTGACAGAAGAGAAATAAACCCTCATATATCATGTATGGCAGTCAACACAGAATGGCTAAATGCTCAACATTAATTATTTAAAAAATAATATTATCATAGATATACCAAGGAAATAGCTATGAACTACAAAAAGGTGGATGCCATTGCAAGCAGAAGTAATATGTGGTGGTAAGAAATGAGACAGAAATTTTCATATGCTCTTCTGCACAAATTAAATAATATACAATTACATTATTCTGATATAATTATGTGGAGAAGAAATATTAACTTTAAAAAGGGTAAAAAAATTAAAAGATATAAAAGGAAAAATATAGGGAGTGTGATCAAAACAGCAAAATCTAAGATTTGAGGAAAACAAGACTATTTGAAGTAATATTCTGTGAGAGAAGAGGCTCTGTGAATAATCAGATTGTTTATCTAAACACAGTAGACATATTGCACAGCAATTGTTCTCATATTCACATTTGTCTTTCCATTTAATTTAGTTCAGAAGTTAAAGTTTCAAAAGTTGAAATGCTGAAAAACACTACCAGAGGCTAATCGTTTGACATCTTTGCTAGGCCGATCCAAGAAACTTTATTTTTGGTCTTATGTTTTTTTCTGAATATATTCCATTCTCAGATACATTAAGCTTTTTTATAGTTTTTGACTATCAAAACACAGTAATGTAATTCTTAATTATATGTCTTAGGTCTGGGAAACATCATTTTGGATTAAAGATTTGTTTGCTTGTGTCTGACTTTTCTTTTGGTAAATATATATATTATTTTGACACTACAGACTCATTTAAAAGATAAGAGGCAAATTTCAGACACAATGAGAGCTCCTGACCTACAACACAGAAGTTCCCAAACTTTCTAGCCTCATCAAGCCCTTCTTATCTCACTCATAGGCCAAGGGAAATACTTAGAAGTCACATTTATTAAGTAGTTAGGTGCCAACTATATAATAAGTATTAAGCCTATAGTATTCTAATTAATGCCATTCAATGAGATCAGGTCCTAATCTCTGCAACCTGTGAATGCTACCATATTTGGAAAAAATGGAATTTGGATGTGATTGAAGATTTTGAGATGAGGAGATTATCCTAGATTATTAGAGTGTACCCTAAATGAAACCACATGTGTCCTTAAAAATGAGGGCAGATGGAAATTTCATATAAAGAGAGGAAGAGAAAGGTAATGTGATTGCAGAGTAAAATCTTGAAGTGATGCAGCCACCAGCCAAAGAACTCTGGCAGCCTATAGAAGCTGGAAGAGGCAAAGAACAAAAACTTCCCCAAGAGTCTCCAAAGGAAGTACAGCCCTCTCAACATCTTAATTTTGCCCCAGTGATGGAGATTTCACACTTCTGGGCTCCAGAACTGTGAGAATTAGAATTTTTTTTTTTAAGCCACCAAATTTGTGGTGACTTGTTAGGGCAGCCAATGAAAATTAAAGCAATGTTGTAACAAGAATGTAGCCATTTGTAATAATACATATAAGTTAAAAGCAATTTGATTTTCTTCTTAATATATGCTGACAGGATATATGTACCTATTTGGCACTGTATGTCTAAAATCTTTGAATCTAATTAGACCAACCTCATTTCTTGTTCCACATTGATTTTAATAGAGTACCTTTTTTCTTTAATAGCTAGTGACAAAACCCCAACTTCACAGATATATGGCATCACTTATAATAACATAGCTCGATCTGATGTTAAAACTGAGAACGACCTACTGGGTAGATGCTGACACACTAAAGATGTCACATGTGACTATGAATCTTTCACAAATTTAAAATATCCTACTACACCCAGTTGAATCTGTTGTGATGTCAAGGGATAACACTGGCACACCTTTGAACTGCATTCCTAACTTGTATTTCTGATCTCAGTTTTGGCCCCTAAAATTTCTTAACATGACAGCCATAACGATCCTTTTTAAAGCAACAGTCACATCCTGTCACTTTTCTGCTCAAATCTTCCACGGCTTCTCATTTCTCTCAGAACCAAAGTCAACATGCCTACAATGACTTATAAGACCCTACCTACATCAGGGGTCAGTACAGCTTTCCTATAAAAAACCAAAAAAAAAAAAAGAATATGTTCATCTTTGTGTATTAGATTATCTCTGTCTCAAATAGTCCACTCTGTAGTTACAGTATTAAAGCACACACAGTAAATAGTTACACAAATGAACATGACTATCTTCCAAAAAATTTCCTCACAAAAGCAGACTGCACCAGATTGCTGAATCTTGCCCTACAGGATCTATAGCTATGCTCCCTTTTACTCACTACATTTCATTCAAACTGAATATCTTTGTTGCCACTCAGTAGCAAACTCCTAACTTACGGCCTCTGCACTTGCTATTTTCTGCCTGTAATGCTCTTCTCACCTCCTTCAAGTCTTTTCATACATCTTTTCTTTTCAGTGAGGGTATCCCTGGCTGCACTACTTGAAATTGCAATTCCTTCACTGTGCTTCTTCTTACTTTCCCTCAATCTGAATCTCTTTACCAAGGCCTATTTTTCCCTGAGTACACTGAACCGTCTAATATGCTGTGTAATTTACTTATTTATCATCTTAATACTTATTATGATAAATCTTAAATTGTATATACCATTCCCCAATTCATCACTAAAACATAAGATCCCGGAAAATTTTTGTCTACATTGTTCATGAATACATATCCAATGCTGGAAATGGTGTAGTAGGTATTCAATAAATATCTTTTCAAGTGTCTGACTAAATGACTCCTTTTCAAAGAGTATAATTATAAGTAACATACATTTTCTATTCTCTCATTAAAGTCATAGTGTCTGGTCTTAAGCCAATATTTTTTAAAAGTAAAAAATACAGAAAATGACTATAAAATGATGAGATCCAAATGGTCTATTTAGATAGACCTAAAGTTTCTAATGTCATTTAACATTTGTTTAAATTGACAACGCAGAGAATGCCATCGTACCTAAAACAACCTACCTAAAACAACATACCCAACAAGCTTCTGCAAAGCAAAAGAAATCATCAAGAGAGTAGGGAGACATTCCAAAGAATGGGAAAAAATATTTTTCAACTCTGTATCTGACAAAGACCTAACATCTAGGATCTACAAAGAACTCAAACATGCTGAAAGGAAAAAGACAAACGGCCCCATTAAAAAGTGGGCAAAAGACATGAATAGACACTTCTCAAAAGAAGATATACGGGCAGCCAACAGACACATGAAAAAGTGCTCAGACTCACTCATCATCAGAGAATTGCAAATCAAAACCACATTGAGATACCACCTAACACCAGTAAGAGCGGTCATCATTAATAAAACAACAACAGATGCTGGTGAGGATGAGGAGAAAAAAGGAATGCTTCTACACTGCTGGTGGGAATGCAAACTAGTGCAACCTTTCTGGAAGACAGTGTGGCAATTTCTGAAAGAACTAGAAATTTACCTTCCATATGACCCAGCAATTCCCTTATTGGGAATGTACCTGGAGGAGCTCAAGTCATTCTACAAAAAAAAAAAAAAAAGATATCTGCACACATATGTTTGTTGCAGCTCTATTTAAAATAGCAAAAACATTGGACCAACCATGTTACCCATCAAAGCTGGACTAGATTTTTAAAATGTGGTGCATATACACAATGAAATATTATGCAGCTATAAAGAAAGACAAATGTATGGACTTCACAGCAAATTGGGTAGATTTGGATTCTATCATACTCAGTGATCTATCACAGAAACAAAGAACAGAGTACCATAAGTTCTCACTTTTAAACAGACCTTGAACAATTATAATACTATAAGAAAGGGATTGACAGGAGTGGGAAACTGTCAAGGGAGGGGTGTGGTTGGCAGTTTAGGGAAATTTCTAGGAGAGGGAGGGGCCTACCTCATCAACAAGGGTACCTGAATAATCAAAGTTTGTATACTTAACCATAAATTGTATCTCACATCTTTAAAAGAAAAAGAAAAAGAAATTAGCAATGCAGAGAATGCCACTAGCCAAAACAAAGGTTTAAATTATTAGAAAATAAGATATATGACAGATAGCTAGCTGACAGGTAAAAAAAATTAACATAAAATGGATTCCTCATGTACACATTTAAGCATAAATGTTAACTACACCCTCACTTTTAAGATATAGCTTTTCAAGCATGCATATAAACTCATTTAATACTGATCATTTTTCTTGGCAACAGCAGATACCAGTCTTCAAGCAGTCTATAGGTGGAGCCAAAAACCACAACTTCATCATCCTGTAACTAACTTTGCAGCAGGAAGATGCCAGGAAGTGGAAACAGCTGTGTAAAGTTTTTAAGACAAGCAGAAGATGCTTGGATGGTGTGACTGCAGAGTAGTATGAAATGAGGAGATTGGAAGATTAAGTCAGAGAGGCTGAATCACTTTGTAATCAATCCAGTGTAAGGAATTTGGATTTATTCCAACTGTGATGGAAATTCATTGGAAGATTTTAAGCCCAGGAATGATGGAAGCTACCTTTTGTTTTAAAAAGATTATTATCTGTGGAAAGACGGTATTGTAGTAGACAAGAATGGATGCCCTTCCTGAACTACTGCAAATTCTCCTGTAAGTAGGGTATTTTTCACAGGTAACTGAAGGATGCATGTCAAGTTTTCCTGAAGTTTTCCTTGTGCTTAGCTCCTCCAGAAAGCACCTCTGGTTCTGCTTTGCCTTTCTTTTTCTTTTCTTCTAATTTTTAAGTAATGGAGGTCTCACTATGCTGCCCAGGCTGCAATGCAGTGGTTATTCACAAGCAGGATCATAGTGGACTATAATTTTGAACCCCTAGGCTCAAAAAATCTTCTGGCGTGGTCCTGTGTTTTCTATACCCCAATGCTCCATATCAAGTAATTTTATCTTCTAGGAAAATTTGCTCCTAACCAGGAGTGAGTAGATAGAAATGAGCATGCAGGAGGAAAGAAGACTTGATGGTGGAGTGTGCAAGAGGTCAGATGAGGCTCCTTTATTCAGAAAATTGCACATAGCCAGATGTGATCTCCAGAAAAAAAAGATATATCAATTCCTAACCTGCTCTTGGCATCCCAAGAGTTGTGGAAGCCTATTTGCTAACACAATACTTTCAATAATTAGCTTTCAACATGTGAGGCAAGGATAGGTAGTTATGCCAAGAACATTTTGTAGCTTAATTTCCTGGTTTCAAGTATAAACTGTTCAATTTGTATTTTCCCAGTTAAATAAAAAATGAAGAATGTCAAATTTTCATCTTGGTTGTGGTATACTTCTTGCTTCTGGTTCCTAGAAAATTAAGAGTACTGATCTTGGCCCCCCAAAACATGAATGCTTATAGAATTTTGGAAACACACAAATCCTATTGTCAAATATTATACTTAAATTCATGTCTTAATGTAATGGTTGATTTACCTCTGGTTTATGATAATGTTGAGTATATGCTAAATCATAGTCAGTTCAAGTTCTTCATTTGTTCTCAGCTTTTGTTACAAAGATCTAAGAGGCAAAAGCATTCTTCAGGAGAAAGAACTTTTCAAAATTCTGCCACAGAGAATAAAAAAGAAAAAAAGATCAAATACGTGTGTAAGATTATATTTATATTATGCATTTATTCAATTCAACTGACCCTAACCAACAATGACATTCAAAGGAAAGATTCCACTCCTTCAAAATAGAGAGGCTAGGTTACAATCCCTTTTTCCTGAGTGACCAAAAGGGAAAAATGCCTCACTTCTATATATTTATTTATGTTTGTTTCATGTTGGTCTCCTAAACAGAATGTAAACTCCCACAAGGAAAGGACCATATTCATTTTGTTCACCACCATATCTCTAGCTCCAAGGTGAGTGCCTGTCATCTTAAGTACTTATAAATATTTCTAAATATCTATAGCTATGAAGGTTGGATTTTATTGCAAAAAATACTTTTACGTATTGCAACTTTGTACTCCGATCCATTTACCTGGCTGCCTACTCAAGTATCTGAAACGTCCTTTTAAAAATTGACTTTAGTCTGTAGACCAGTTTTAGGTCACAGAAAAACTGAACCAAAAGAACAGAAAGTTCCCATATTTACTTTGCCTCCTACACCCCAAACAGCTTCCCCCAACAGCAACATTCCATACAAAAGGAATTGATTTGTTACAACTGATGACCCAACTTTGAACATCATTATCAAACAATGTCCACAGTTTACATTATGCATGAATCATTCTTTGTGTTGTACATTTAATGTGCATGCTAAGTTAGCTATATTTTACTCCTAAAAAAACACAAGAGAGAGAGCTGAGTTTAAGTTTGAATTCTTCCATTTCTGTGCCTGTTTCATCACCTA
>NW_007259966.1:100183-101262 GCF_000164805.1 Carlito syrichta | reverse complement strand
CTTCCTGCCTCAGTCTCAAAACTGCTGGGATGACTGGCAGGAAACCCAAACTATGGCTACTTATTTTATTTTACTTTTTATATATTATTTTTTATTTTGTAGAGACAGAGTTTTGCTATAAAGCCCAGTCTAGTCTCTGTCTTCTGACCTCAAATGATCTTCTTGCTACAGCCTCCGAAAGTGCTGGGTAGGATACCATGAAGAAACTACTGTCTGGTTAATTATTTTATTTTATTTTACTTTACTATATTAATTTTTTTATTTGTAGAGAAAGGGTTTTGCTATGAGGCACAGACAGTCTCAAACTCTAGGTCTCAAGTGATCCTGACCACTTGGTCCACCAAGGTGCTGAGATGCAAGGGGAACCACAAAATCTAGCTCATTACTTTATTTTTATTTTATTTTGTTTTTCTTTACTAATTTTTTTTTCTATGGCAAGGTTTTATTATGAGGTCCAGAATAGTCTAAAATTCCTGACCTCAAGCAATCTTCCCAACTCGGCCTTCCAAAGTGCCAGGGGGATAGGCAAGAACCACTAAATCTGGCTGTTTTTATTTTTTAAAAATTTATTTCATTTTACTTTACTATTTTGTTTTTTTATTTCGTAGAGACAGGGTTTTGCTATGAGGTCCAGGCTAGACTCAAACTCCTGGCCTAAAGAGATCTTCCTGCCTTTTTTCTCCCAAATTGCTGGGATGCCAGGCAGGAACCACTTAGTCTGGCTAATAATTTTATATTATTTTATTTATATAATTTTTTTATTTTGTTTTATTTCATTTCATTTTATTTTACTTTACTATTTTATTCTTTTAATTTTTGAGAGAGAGCATTTTGCTGTGATTCATAGGCTAGTCTAAAACTCCTGGCCTCAAGTGACCCTCCAACCTTAGCTTCCCAAAGTGTTGGGATGACAGGCAGGACCCACTCATTCGAGGCAATTATTGTGTTTTTTTAAATTTGCTTTTGTTTTACATGACTAACTTATTTTTCATTTTCTAGAGTCATGGCTTTTCTATGAGGACTAGGATAGTCTCAAACTCCTGTCCTCAAGTGATCTTCTCACCTTGGCCTCCCAGAGT
>NW_007259966.1:72632-100163 GCF_000164805.1 Carlito syrichta | reverse complement strand
TCCCTGCAAGACACCAAATGCAAAGACTAAGCTCTAAGCACATAGTAATTCACCTACACAAAATAGGTTTAAAAGAAAAATGTAAAGGCAGCAAGAGAGAAAGATCAGACTACCTATCAGGGAAAAGCAATTAAAATAGCAGATGACTTACCTACAGAAACACTTCAGACTAGGAGGGATTGGAATCCAATCTTCAAATTTCTCCAAGATAAAAAATTTCAATCAAGAATTACATACTCAGCTAAACTAAGTTTCATCAGCAATGGAGAATTAAAATCCTTCACACAAGAATGTTTGCCTCCTCCAGACCAGTTCTACTAGAAACACAAGAAAACCATAAACAAACCAGAAATTTTAAAAAAAGAATGACAACACCCATCCCAAGAAATGCAGGAAAAATATGGAAAACATACAAAAATCAACCCAAAAATCAAAAGAAAGACATCAAACAAACAAACAAACAGCAACAACAACAAACTCTATAAGAAACTCATGACCAGGATAAACTCCCACATCTCAATAATTAGCCTGAATGTGAATGGACTAAATGCACCACTGAAAAGACATAGAATGGCAAATTGGATAAAATTTAATGATGCAACAAAAAACATGTTGTTTCCAAAATTAATCTCACCAGAAAAAACACTCACAGACTCAAGGTAAGAGAAAGGAAGACAAATTTTCAGGCAACTGGAACACTAAAGAAAGGAGAAGTCATGATCTTAATATCAGACAAAATACCCTTTAATCTATCAAAAATTTGCTAAGACACGGAAAGTCACAACATAATGAAAAAAGATTCAATCCATCAACAAGAAATATCCATCCTAAGCATATATGCACCAACATAGGTGCACCAATTTTCATGAAGGAGCTTCTAGGTAAACAAAAAAAAGATATTGACTCTAACGCTTCCATAGCTGGGGACTTCAAAACCCCCTCACAACCCTGGACAGATAATCAAAGCAAAAAGTCAACAAAGAGAACCAGAACTTCAGTGTGATACTTGGCCAAATGGACATAATTGATACCAACAAAACAGTCCTCCCAACAACCATGGAATATATACATTCCACATGGAACATACTCTAAGATAGACCACATCCTCAGCCATATATCGAGCATAAACAAATTCCATAAGATTGAAATTCTGTCATGCACCTCCTCAGAAAACAAGGGAATGAATATAAATATAAACACCAACAAAGCTTCCTCAAACCCCACAAAGACATGGACGCAAAACAGCAAGATGCTAAACAACTCCTGGGTCAACACAGAAATCAAAAGAGAATTTAAAAGATTCCTGGAAACAAAGGAAAATGAAGAAACATCTTACCAAAATATCTGGGATGCCATGAAAGCTGTACTAATGGGGTAATTCATATCTCTATGAGCACACACAAAGTAAATGGAAAGATTACAAGTTAACAGCCTACCAAATCCCCTAAGTTAGCTGGAATAACAAGACCACAAAAACCTTAAATTAAGGAGAAGTATCCAGATTGCCAAAATAAAAGTCAAATTCAGGACACAAAATACAAAAATATAATATAAAAAATCAGTGAAACAGAAAGTTGGTTCTTTGAAAAAATAAACAAGTTTGATGTACCTTTAGCCAGACTGGCCAAGAAAAAGAGAGAAAAAACCCAAATAACCACAGTCATAAATGCAAACGATCAAGTCACAACTGACCACAAAGAAATAAAAAAGGTTATCTGAGATTACTATATACATTTGTATGGAAACAAACTTGAAAACCTAAATGAAATGGAGGAATTTCTGATATCCCTCAGTCTCCCTAGGTTGAAACAAGAAGAAATAGAGACCATAAATAGACCAATAACAACCCAGGCAATTGACTATGGCATACAAAATTACCTACAAAAAAAAAAAAAAAAAGAAAAGTTCTTCCCCAAATAGCATTAAATACAATTCTATAAAACATACAAGGAGGAGCTGATACTAATCCTATTGCAAGTATTCCAACAAATCAAGAAAGATGGAACTCTCCCCAAATTATTTTATGACACATTGATACTCAAATTAAGTAAAGATCCTACAAAAAAAGAAAACTACAGGTCTATATCCTTGATAAACATATATGCTACAATTCTCAGCAAAATTCTAGCAAACAGGATCCAACAACACATCTCAAAAATCACCCACCACAACCAAACAGTCTTCATCCCCATGACATAGGACTGGTTCAACAAAAATTGAGCAAAATCTCACTTACTCAACCAATTCATCTTCAACAAAGCCTCCACTACCAACCACTGGGGAGAAGAGAACCTATTCAGTAAATGGTGCTGGGGAAACTGGCTGACCACAAGTAGAAGATTATAACAAGACCCCTACCTATCACCATCCACACAAATCAACTCTAAATGAATCAAACTATAAGAACCTTACAAAATGCAGGAGATACCCTTATGGAAATTGGAAATGGCAACCAATTCCTGATCAAAACCTGAAGTGCCCATGACATAAGAGATAAGATAGACAAGTGGGACCTCATCAAATTGCAAAGCTTCTGAAAGCCAAAGAAACCATCAAGAGTGTGGGAAACCAGATGCAGTGGCTCAAGCCTATATTCCCAGAATTTGGGAGGCCAAAGTGAGAGGATTGCCTGAGCCCATGGGTTCAGGAACAGCCTGCGTAACCTGGTGAGGCTTCATCTCTTCAATAAGTTAAAAATTAGCTGAATGAGATAGTGTATGCCTGTAGTTCTGGTTACTTAGCAGACTGAGAAAGAAGCATCACCTGTGTTCAAAAGGTCTATGCTGGGGTGGGCATGAGCATACCACTGGACTCCAGGCTGGGGGAAGGAGTGAGACTCCAACTCAATAAATAAAAAATAAAAAAGACCAGAGAGAGAGACCACCCACTGAAAAAAGAAATATTTCTCAACTGTATATCTGACAAGGGCACTTCATCTAGGATTTACCAGGAATTAAAATGTGCCAAACAGAAAAAAAAAAACCACAAAAAAACCCCCAACAGTCCCATTACAAAGTGGGCAAAAGATACGAATAGATACTTCTCAAAAGAAGACATACAAACAGCAAACAGATACAAGAAAAATTGCTCAGCCTCACTAGTCATCAAAGAAGCACAAATTAAAACCACACTGAGATACCACTAGCTCCAGTCAGGATGGCCATCATCAACTCAAGAAACATCAGATGCTAGAGAGGATGCAGGGACAAAGAAACACTTCTACACTGTTGGAGGGAGTGTAAGCTAGTACGTCCTCTGTGTAAAACATGGCAATTTCTAAAAGATATAAAAATTGACCTTCCATACTACCCTGCAATCCTCCTACTGGAAATATACCAGGAGGAATGCAAATCACTCTGAAAAAGATACCTGCCCATGCATGTTTATTGCAACAATCACAATAGCAAAAATGTGGAACCAACCCTGCTGCCCATCGAAAGAGGACTGGATTAAAAAATGTGGTACATATATATAATGGAATATTACACAGCCATAAAGAAGGACAAAATTATGAACTTCACAGCAACATGGATGTACTTAGAGTCTATAATACTGAGTGATCTATCACTGAAACAAAAAACTGAGTACCACATATTCTCACTCATAAGTGGACATTGAACAATTGTAGTACTATAAGAAAGGCAGTAGTGGGAAACTTCCGTGAGGGAGGAGTTTGGCAATAATGGGAAACTGCTGGGGGTTGGGGGACTCATGAAGGGTACCTACATAATGACCATTTGTATACATAATCTTGAATTTTACCACACAACCTTAAAAAAATTGTTTCCTTGAAGTCTTCCATTCAAATGCATGCAAAAACAATTTTTCAGATGGAATACATACTAAGATATGATTGATCAGTTCAGACATGGTATTCAGGAATTACCCATGCTTCTCTCCACATTTTCTTTGAATAACTGACTTAACAAGAAAGTACATTTTATTGATGCAGTGGGAAGAAAACAAGACTGTGATGTCTTCTTAAACACAAAAACATCAGGTTGAAGACATCAAACAAATTACTATTGTAAGATTTGTGTCAGACCCGCCTGGGCAACTTGGCGAGACCTCATTTCTACAATAAAAAAAAATTAGCCAGGCATGGTAGCACACGCCTATAGTTCCAGCTACTTGGAAGGCTGAGGTGGAAGGATTGCCAGAGCCCAGCAGGTCGATGCTGCGGTGGCCGGGAGTGGCCACTGCACTCCAGTTTGGGCGACAGAGTGAGGCTCCAACTCAAAAAAAAAAAAAAAAAAAGAACTTGTGTCAACAAACCTGCAGTGCATGTCAGAGACTGTTTCACTTTACCTCATGTTAGAAAAATGTAAGAAATAAAATACAAGTTTTGTCATGAATAAGTTCCATGATGTCCCAAATTCCAGGATACATTCAATATTATTACTATAACATAATTGGTTCCAATACTATAGTCTTAGGAAGTAATTAGTTTTTTCACTGTTTCATAAAAAAATATGGCCCAGTTGCTGTTAGATGATCCATGAGATGTCTTCGAATACAAAGAGTTACTTACAAGGCATACCATCTTTCCAGTAAGTTTCTTGCAAAGACTTCACCACTTTTGGATCAATTGTAATCTTCATCCCTCTAAACAGTAGACTTAGATAAATAATTGAAGTCATTAACCTCCTAGAAAGCCTTCTTTCCTATGCTATATATGGATTAATTTCTCCATTCTTTGAATTCCTAGGTATTTCTTACCATATAATTTGACACTATTTCACATTCTGGTATGCTTGAAAAGTGACTGTCAAAATGTGAGGCTGCTTTTCCTTGGGTGATTTCCACAAAGGACAGGAAACCAGTATCACATCTCACCACCACATGAGGTTCATCTCCCTAACAATACGGCATGTACAGGAACATTACTGGAAGCAGTTACACTTCTTTATAATCCCCTTTTATGGTATTTTAATAACACCAGCAATGAATGAAATAACTTATACAAAGCTAAAACAATCCTTAAGTAATGACATCAGACAGGAAAGTTTTGTGGCTCAGTGGAGGAAAGGAAACCGAAGAGCCTTCCTGGTTTCTCTTCTCTTGCTGACATACCTATACTTTCCTCCTTGCTGCCTTCCCATCATGAAAACAGTTTCAAGTAAATAAAAGAGTGCAAATTTCTCCACAAATAAGGCACATGTAAATGAAAAGATGAGTAAGACTTCTGTGTATTTGTGAAAAACCTAGTGAGTACCAATTAATAAGTTGCCAATATTATATACACAACCACTGAAATAATTTGAATTCAATTGGTTCACTTCTCAATTTTAGTCTTCATACAATGGGATCTCCATAGGGAGACCTAACACATCATTTGTACCTAGACTACATATGTACCCAATCCTAGCAACGCATCTTTAAAATAAAATTTTATCCCACATCTTTAAAATAAATGTGTACCCCACCTCTTTAAAATAAAAAAAATTTTAAAAAGAAGAATGCCTTCACAAGTATGTAGGACTCTGGAATGGAAATTATAGGAGCTGGAATACTTACAGCACCAAACATACTAACAAATCTGCCTATATCAGATAGGTCCCTAAGCATCCTGTATGGCTTTCAAAGATTCCAGTCATTAATAAAACCAAAAAAGAGACTATTGAGAGAATAAGGAAGGGTCTCAGTGGAATAAGGACTAGATATGTTACACCAACAAAAGTCCCACTCATTCTGATGCATTCAAAATGTAGGGGGTCAGTCTCTGAGACAAGACAACATCCTTATAAAAATTCAGGTTTGAGGTCATGGTGAAACTTCATGCTAAGTTAAATAATTTGGACACTAGCTCTGTAGGTTTTTCCTCCAATATATTAAAGATGCAATTTGTAGTTCAAGATGATGCTGACACTATAGGCTAGAGATAAGTAGCTAGAACTGTCAAAAGAAAATAGTTATAGAGGATTGAAACAAGGACAAGTCAAACTATAATACAAATTAGTCTTAATAGAATTGAATGCTAGACATGAGTATTTTACTACATAAGCACATTATTGCTATCAGAAATAATCTTACCATACTCCTCCCCATCCCATACCACTTACCCTAACCTGTATTAGCTATAGATTACCTTGATGTTCATGGTAACATAAATAGATACTGGTCAGGCATACAGATACTTAGTTTATGTCACTAGCCTCACATTACAGAATAGTATCATGGATGTAGGCTGTTTGAGGTATAAAGCTGCCCTCAAAAGAAAAAAATCCTTGTAAAACATCATGTACTCTAAGTCTATATGTGCACTGCCACAATGTTTGCAATTTCTACTAATATAACCATCACCTTCGACACAAGATCACTGAAAGAATTCATAAATAAGCACTAGGAGTATTGGAAGAGATGTGAAAATAGCTTCATAAAAGCAATATTTCTCCTTAGTGGTCCCATCTGGAGTGTATCTTCTTGTGGCCTCCTGGCACCTTGTATCTCACACTACCTACTTACTGGCACTTGACAAGTACCTAGATAAATTGATCTAGTCATCCCTGAAAGCTAACTACCAAGGAAAATAATTACAGTCTACCTAAGCTACATAAGTCTTACACTAAATGTAATGTTTCCTCCACCAAACCAGTTTACTCCACATATAAAACATTAACAATTCAACCCTAATTCACTTTATCAGAGTAACAATAGATGCTAGTGAAAAAGTACTAACTAAAAGAACAACAACAACAGAAAAATCCTGACGAAGACATGTGCTCCTTATGTTTAGGAACAGAATACAAGTTACCACAATGTCTTCACCATAGAGATTGTTTAATTCTCCTCACAAAACCTGTCAAGTCAAGTTATTTCATCAAGAGAAAAACATGCACTAGGTCATCAATATTGGAATCTGTAAAAATATGAAAAGGGAAAAAATAAAGAAAATCCACAACATTTAAAAGCAATCTATATTCTACATACATACAAATGAATGATATAAATGAGGTAACAGGAAATCACACAAAATGAGAAAACATATTTAAGATTCTTCTTGCTCGACATGGTGTCTCATGCCTGTAATTCCAGCACTTTGGAAGGCGGAGGCCAGAGGATTGCCTGAGCTCAGGGATTCTATACCAACCTGAGTAGCATAGTGAGATCTCATCTATACATTAAATTAAAAAAATCAACCAGATGTGGTGGCTCATGCCTGTGGTTTCAGTTACTTGGAAGACTGAGGTCAAGGAACACCTGAGCCCAACAGGTCAAGGCTGGGGTGACTGTGAGCATGCCACTGCACTCCAGCCTGTGTGACAGGGTAAGACTCGGACTAAAAAAAAAAGTTTTTGCGTTGTCTCTACCATTAATACAAAATTAGTGTGTCAACTTCTCACAGAAACCAAACAATCAACATGAATCTCTTATTTCCTGCACTGCCACTTTACCTCTTCCCTATTATTCACTAATGTCTCCTTTCTCTACCTCCTGTCTTCTACATTTCACCTGACCTTACACTCAAGCATGACAGACAGAGAAATCTAGACATCCAAGATATTATAGTGGCTGTATGCAAAGGGGAGGAGGATCTAGTAATTGTCACACTGCACTCCCCTATGGGAGAAAATAGAAATATCCTAAATGCCTTGCACCCATAAAAGGCAGGATGGTCAGGTGTCTGCATCACCCAAGAAGACCGAGGTAGCAAATAACAGGCAAAATAATTGCAACCAAAGGAGAGAAGAGTGAAGGTTTGTAGATAGTTGTGTCATTCACCACACTAGTGTTTGCTTCTAGTGGGAACAGTATATTTTTTCAAACAACAAAAATAATTAAAAACATTGGAAAGAAGACCCTTGCTCTGCAAGTAAACAGGAAGTAACACCCATTGTTAGAACACAAGTTCAAGACCTATCTCAGAAAGAATGCCAGAAATCAGGGTGACGAAAGGAAAGCAGAAGAGAGAACCAAGACAAACCTGGTCCAGCCAGGCCCTGTTCAAGGAAGATAGGATTCAAGGAGAGAAAACTAAAAAAGGAACTTAACTTGTTCTTCAACCAAGTTACAAATGGAGCTTTTTAATTCCTCCCTTTGGTACTTGAAAGCTGCAGTAAATGTATTCATCAAATCTACTGAAAATGTTTCACAGTAACTGTAATTGTTCAACCTAGATGTTCATTTCCTTCATCAAGGACATTAACTGGATACATAACATATCATTAAGTGTATAATATTATATAATGTGAAAAGCAACATAAAAATATAAATAAATATCAATTATATTAATAATAATCTAAAAGAAACAGTGAGGCTATCTTCCTAACATTAGAGTCTGAAGAAATTTGGGATGATCATGTCTGTCTGCAGGATTTTAACTCCCCACAGATCAGCCACTATGGTGCTGTTATAGCTTTCCTACCAATTCCTTCCAAACAATCCTGTCATCTGACCTACCTATTGGCTATCTTATACCTTTCAACTGCCTTCTTTGTGACATTATTCTCCCACAAAATTTATCCCCACTTGGTAGAATCTTGGGGTTACCAGGGGGTTCTCTGTAAACATATCTATATCATTGCAAGTGACCAGTGACTTTCATACTAGACACACTTGCTCATTGACTTCAGCCACTCTGACATCTTCTAGTATCATCTCTTCATCCTTTATATCTTCAACTGATGTTTCCTCTTCTTTGACTTGTCACAGAACATAAACAAAAAAAAAAAAACAACAAACACACACACACACACACACACACACACACACATACACACACATTTTCATTAGATTTCTTTCCCTCTAAATTCAGGAGCAGAGTCAAAAAAGCTGGGAATAATGTAAGTACTCAACTAATGATCTGGAGAGTTAATTTCAGTTTTGGTTTTGACACATGCCAGCTGTGTGGCCTTGGGTAAATCATTTACATTACACTGTGAGACAAAATTGGTTTCCTCATCTGTTACATGAAGAAAATAGTTTGGTTATTCTCCAGTATAATAAATATTCATATGCCTAATCCTGCATTGTATACCACATTTTTAAAATAAAAAATTTTAAATAGAAAATAATAGATTTGTCATTCTTTTTAGTCCCCTTCTTTTTTAAACTTGAGTTTTAAATGCATAAATAGAATATGAAATCAGAGACTTTTTAAGAGTATTTCAACAGAAAAAGAAAAAAAAAAAAAACAGGAAGTGTAGAAAACTAGCAATATGCACCAAGATGTTTCATCAGTTATAGTCTCCCTCCACTAATATTTCAACTTCAGTATTTTAAAATTAGTGATGTCCAAAAAGTAGTATTCACATGCTTGGAGGTTTGTTTTTTTTGTTTTGCTTTGGTTTTTTTTTTGTTTGTTTTTGTATTTTCTGCTCCTGCTTTTTCCCTCTAAAATTTGTCAACAGCTCTAAGAGTCATTTTCTATTTTTTTTATATGTTTGAGTCTGGAGTGGTGCAACATAGGTAAAATGCAGGGATATGTTGAAAAGTAGGCAAAAGGTAAGTTTTGAAAAGCCATGACTCTCATGGAAAGAATTTATGCTTCTCTGCTGTGTAGAGTTAACTATTCTCAGTATAGTCAAAGAAGAAATATTCCCTTATTGGGCATATCAGAATTAGGAAGGAGCTTTACAAATAACACATTTCCTTGGAGTTAATAATCATTTTAAAAACATAACACAAATCTGTCATTAGTCCACTTAAACCGTCATGGCATCTCAATGTACTTACAATGGCTTATAAGGCCCTACCTACATCAGGAGTTATCAGAAAACATTCCTGTAAAAATCTGAACAGTATATAAGTTAATCTTTGTGGGCTAGTTAGTCTCTGTCTCAATTACTCCACTCTCTGCCGTTTGCAGCTTGAAAGCAGTCACAGAACATAAACAAAAGATCATGACTATGTTCCAATAAACCTTTATTTACAAAAACAGTTGATGACTCTTGCCCTACATGACCTACTGCTAAGCTCCTTCTGCTTTCCCTCAATCTGATTCCCTTAACCAGAGTTTTTTCTTCCTAATAATTTACTTATTTATCAAGATAATTGTGTATTATGATAAATGTTAAACTGTATATATAACTCACTCATGCATCACTAACATATGAGATTCTGTAATATCTTAGTCTGCTTTGTTCACTGATACCTGTCCAATACCTTAGACATTCCGGGAACATAACAAATAATCAATAAATATTTGTCGAGTGGCAAAGTAAAGGATCATTTTTAAAGAGTATAAAGATAGTGGCATGAAATTCCACATACCTCTTTAAAATTGATAGTGGCTTATCATAAGGCAATACTTTTGAAAGAAATATACAAATCAAATGCAAAACGATAAAATAAACATGTTTCATTTTAATAGCCCTAAAGTTTCTTATGTCATTTAACTCTTGGTAAAATTGGCAATCTTGATTACGGTACTTGTACAAAAACACAAGGTTCTGAATTACTACAAAATAAGCTATACAACTCACATCTACATGACAGGCAACAAATGAACAATATATTTCATGATAAATTTTAATGAAATGCTCACATTAAATACCTCTCTGAACAAGCATTCCTTATAATTCATTTCAAACTAATCATTTTTCTTGGTGACGGGAGAGACTGGTTTCAAAGAGATCACAAGTGAAGCTTCAAACCACAGATTCATCTTCATGTTGCTGGTTTTACAGTAGCCTTCTTCTCAAGGGATATCTTCTTCATCATGTAATTCCAACTCAAACTGAAAAGGAATGTAATTTGTGTGCATTCATTATACACAAACTTAAATGATCCCATGGCCTTTGTAACATTTCCATTTATTTGAACCAGCTCATCCCACATTTTTTTCTTCCTCAGAATTTACTGTTCAAATTGATTTGTCATTTAACATCCCTAATTGCTTCCCAACCAAATTTAGCCAATAAGAACAATTACTCTTTTACACAACTCCATTTCTGCTTTCAGAGCACCACAATCCCATCTAATAATCCAGATAGGCTGTTTTGGTGTCTTGATGCTTGGAGCTCACCTAGGCTCTGCCTTAAAGTCTTACTCATTGCACCAGAATTTATAAAGCAACTACTAAGTAAACTTAAAAAAAGGTGTTGACTCTAACACTATTATAGCAGGGAACTTGAATACTCCACTAAGAGCACAAGATAGATCATCGAGGCAAAAAATCAACAAAGAGATCTGGAACCTAAACTTGACACTCAACCAAATGGACTTAATAGATACTTACAGACTATTACACCCAACAACTACAGAATATACATTCTACTTATCATCACATGGAAGGTACTCCAAGATTGATCACATCCGTGGCCATAAATCAAGCAGAAGCAAATTCCAAAAAGTTGAAATATTGCCATGCACCTTGTCAGACCACAGTGGAATAAAAATAAATATCAACACCAACAAAATTTACAAAAGTCCACAAAGACATGAACACTAAACAGCATGATGCTGACAAAATAATTGGTCAACACTGAAATCAAAACACAAATTAAAAGAAACCTGGAAACAGTTAAAATGAAGGAAAATCTTACCAAAACTCTGGGATGCCATGAAAGCAGTTATAAGAGGAGAATTTATATCTCTATGAACACACATCAAGAAAACGGAAAATTACAATTTGACAACCTAACAAATCACCTAAGGGAACTGGAAAGAGAAGGCCACTAACTTTAGAACTCTAACTTTAGCAGAACAATCTGGATTACCAAAATAAGAGTGCAAATAAGCAACATAGCAGACAAAAATATTATAGAAACCATCAACAAAACTAAAAGCTGCTTCTTTGAAAGAATTAGCAAGATTGATGTACCCCTAACCAGTATGACCAAGAGAGAAAAAACCCAATAAATACAATAAGGAATGCAAATGATCAAATCACAACTGACCCCAAAGAAATACAAAAGATATCAGAGACAACAATGTACACCTGTATGGAAACAAACTTGATAACAAATGAAATGGAGGACTTTTTAAAAATCATACAATCTCCCCTTGTTGAAACAAGAAGACATTGGGACACTAATCAGATCAATAACAACCCATGAAATTGACTCTGTCATAACAAAACTAACCACACACACACAAATAGCCCTGGACCAGATGGCTTTCCAGCAGAATTCTACAAAATGTACAAGGAGTAGCTGATACCCATCTGACTGTAAGTACTCCAGGCAATTAAGATGGAATTCTGCCCAAATAATTTTATGAAGCTTACATCACACTGATTCTCAAAGAAGGTAAAGACTCCCTCCCAAAAAGGAGAGAGTGAGAACTAACAGGCAAATATCCCTTATGAACATAGATGCAAAAATCCTCAACAAGATTCTAGCAAATTGAATCCAAAAGCACATCACAAAAATCATCCACCATGACCAAGCAAGCATTATCCCCAAAATGTAGGGCTGGTTCAACATCTGCAAGACCATAAATGTAACTAAATACATCAACAGATGCAAAAACAAAAGCCACATGATTATATCATTACATGCAGAAAAAATTTTTGATAAAATCCAGCACCCTTTTTTGGTAAAAACTTTCAATCACCTAGGTATCAAAGAATTATAACTTAAAACAGTAAGCACAATTTATGACAAACCACACCTAGCATATTGCTAAGTGGACAGAAATTGAAAACATTGCTCCTGAAAACTAGAACAAGACAATGCTGCCCACACTCATTCATCTTGTTCAACACTGTGCTGGAAGTCCCAGTTAGAGCAATTAGACAAGAGAAGAGGATCAGGGATATCCAAATAGGAAAAGAGGAAGTCAAGTTATCCCACTTTGCTGATGATATGATCCTGCACCCTGAAGATTCAGGAGATTCTGTCAGGAACCTGTTTTCACTGATAAAGGACTTTGGCAAAGTTTCAGGGTACAAAATGAATGTGCAAAAGAGAGTTGCATTCTTACACACTAACAAGCAGAGAACCAAATAAAAAGCACAATCCCATTCACAATAGCCACAAAACAAATAAAATACCTTGGCAATTTTCTAACCACATAATTGAAAGCCTTTTACAATGTGAATTACAAAATACTGCTCAAAGAAATCCCAGATGACAAAAGCAAATGAAAAAATATTCCATGATCATGGACAGGAAGAATCAACATTGTTAAGATGTCCATCCTACCAAAGACAACTTAAAGATTTAACGCAATACCTGTTAAAATTACCAACATCATTCTTTTGAGACTTGGAAATGACAATACAGAAATTCATATGGAAACATAAGCAACCACGAATAGTCAAAATAATTCCTAGCAAAATAAAGAAAGCAGGAGGTATCACACTTCCAGAATTCAAACTTTAAGGTTAAAATAATCAAAACAGCCTGGTATTGGTAAAAGAACAGGTATGTGACTAATGAAAGAGAATAGAGATTCCAGAAGCAAAACATCAACTTTTCAACTAACACATCTTTGACAAAGCCTCCAACAATAACCACTGGGGAGAGAAGAACATATTCAATCAATGGTGCTGGGAAAACTGGTGATCACATGCAGAAGATTGACACAGGAGCACTACCTATCAACATACACAAAAATTAACTCTAAATGAATCAAAGACCTAAATGTAAATCATCAAACTATAAGAATCTTAGAAAATGCAGGATACACCCTTATGGAAGTTGGAAATGGCAACCAACAACTGACCAAAATCCCAAGTTCCCATACCTTAAGAGATAAGAGACACAAGTAGGAAGGAGCCTCTGGAAAGCAAAGGAAGCCATCAAGACAGTGAGGAGACAGCCCACAAAATGGAAAAATATTTGCCAACTGTATAGCTGACAAGGGCCTAACATCTATTATCTACAAGAAACTCAAACATGTTGAAAGGAAAAAAAAATAATCCCATTAAAAAGTGGGCAGACTCATCTCTACAATAAATCAAAAAATCATCTGGGCACGGTAGCACATGCCTGTAATTCTGGCTACTCGGAAGGCTGAGGTGGAAGGATCGCCAGAGCCCAGCAGGCCCAGGCTGCGGTGGCTGGGAGCAGCCACTGCACTGCAGTCTGGGTGACAGAGTGAGACTCCAACTCAAAAAAAAAAGTGAACAGAAGATGTAAATAAACACTTTTCAAAAGAAGATATACAGTCAGTCAACAGATACATGAAAAAGTGCTCAGCCTCACTAATCATCAGAGAAATACAAATCAAAACCACAATGAGATACCACCTAACTCTTTAGAAGACAGTTTGGCAATTTCTGAAAGAACTAGAAATTGACCTTCCATATGACCCAGCAATCCTCCTATTCAAAATACAACCAGAGGAACACAAGTAATTCTACCAAAAGCATACCTACATACGCATGTTTGTTGCAGCTATATTCACAATAGCAAAAACATGGAAACAATCATGCTGCCTATCAAAGCTGGGCTAGATTTTAAAATGTAGTACATATGCACAATGGAATATTATGCAGCCATACCGAAGGGCAAAAACATGGACTTCACACACAGCAACTATCACAGAAAGAAAGAACAGAGTACCATATGTTCTCACTCATAAGCAGATTTTGAACAATTATCATAATAATATAAAAAAGAGATTGGCAGTAGTGGGAAAGTGCTGTGAGGAGTGGGTGGGATTGGCAGCTGAGGGAAACTGCCATAGAAGGGAAGGGCACACCTCACCAACAAGAGTACACGTATAATGAACATTTGTATGCCTAACCCTGAATTCGACTCCACATCTTTAAAATAAAGGAGAAAAAAAAGGAACCCTAGTACCCAAGCTAAATGAAAGAATGATCAAATCCAAAAATAAATAAATATATAAAATCTTGCTCATCTTTTAAAGATTTGTGTTCTTTCTGATGCCTTTATCCATGAAAGTCTTAAAAAAACAGCAACTGGGGTTTCTTTTTCATTGAGGTAGACCCATACTTGATATTGATCCACAAGCATAATACTCAATGTACTTTTGCTCAATTAATGAAAACATCTGGCCTTCACATTTTCTCTTTTTAACTCTAATTGCCTTGGAGAGCCATTACAGGGCACAGAAAAACTGAAGCAAAAGTACTGACAGTTGCCACATTTACTTTGCCTTTCCCATGCCAAACAGACTCACAGACTCCCCCACCATCAACAGTTCATATCAATGTGGTCCATTTGTTTCAATTCATGAACCAGGTTTGACACATCAATATTAACCAAAGTCCATAATTTATATTATGCATAGTTCTCTCCTTGTGTTGTTTCATTTTATGTTCAAATTATATCAAGAATTCTTTACCATCTCCCAAAAAAGAGAAAAGGCTGAATGTAAGTTTTAATTCTCCCTTTTCTGATTCTTTCATCACCTATAAAATTACTTATTAGTGTTAATCATATATTCTCTGACCTTAAAGAACAGCCATTTTAACATTGCTTAAGCTGTGTCACATTTTGCTAGCTGTTTACTCTTCTCCCTACTTCCTAATCATTAGCTAAGTACAGAACCAGGTTTCTGGGGTGAGCTATTGATCACTGTTGTGCAACTTTCAACTTTGTCTCATATGGCTTACTCCTCTATTCTCAGCATTTGTTTTCCAGCTATAGAAGACCAAGCTGACCAAATATATTGTAATCAGCCTTTCCTGACTGCTTACTAGTTCAACACTTAGAGTCACAGGTCTGGTACCCTGAAATTTTCAACATAATTTGTGTTATCAACACTTAGAAATGCAGGTGCTACAGATGTTTTTACCCTGTCTCCTTAACAGGAAAAGGCCTCCTTCTTCAATTACTAATGACACACTGCTCTTGCCTGCATGGGGCACGTTTAGAGACTGCTCAAAATGTTAATAAACTCTTTTACTTTACTTTTACAATTATTTGCTTTTTTCTCCAAAACTGGAATTATACAGATAAAAAAAAAAAAAACAACCTCAGTAGTAGAAATACTGGATATGTTAAATCAAGAAAAGTTCTTGTCATCCTGCTGGATCTAAAATGTAGGGTGTGGGTCTCTGAGACAAGACATTATTACTTTAAGAACTCAGGCCTTAGATCACGGTGAAACTTCATGCAAGTTACAGAATGTTAGGCTCAAGCTTTTAGGTTCTTCCTCCTACACTGAAGATGCATTTTAGAGTTTAAGATGTTGCTGAGAATACAGGCTAGAGTTAAGTGGTTGAAACTGGAAAGAAAATAGTTCTACTGGATTTTTCCCAGGACAGCCAAAGTTTAATACACATTTTTCTTAAATACAATTAAATGTGAGAACTGAATATTTTACCACGTATACATTTTATTGCTCTCAGAAATAATCATACCAAACTCCTTCTCATCTTATATCACTCATCCTAACCTGTAGTATCTATGAATTCCATTTATTCTCATGGGAACACAGAGAAAGCACAGACTGGTCTTGCTTATATATACTTATTTTATGTTTTCAGCCTCATTACAGACTAATATCATGGAAGTAGGCTGTTTGGGGTACAAAGCTCACAACAAAAGAAAAAACTAAACAAAACCTTGAAAACTTTACATAGATTAAGCCTATCTCTAAACTGCCACAACTTTTCCTGTTTCTTCCCTCCCACACACAATTGCTGAAAAAATTCAGAAATAAGCACTAGAAATAGTATTAAAAGATATGAGGAAATAAGTCCATAAATGCAATATTTGTCTATTAGTCCCATCTAAAGTTTATTTTATAGTGGGCTCTTGGCATCTAGTATCACACACCACCTACTCAATGTCACTAGAATAGTACCTGGACAAATAGATCAAGGACTCCATAAATCTTAGCACCAAGAAAAGTAATTATAACCTTCCAAAACTATACAGGTCTTACACCAAATGGAGCATTTCCTCTCCCAAGCCAGATTAGTCTGCGTATATGTTATTAACAACTAAGCCTTAACACACATTATATCAGTTACTAGAAAAGGTAGTGAGAACATCACTCACTAGGAGAAAAGGATTAAAGCCAATCCTGGGCAAGCTGAGCTAACTGCAGACATCTGTTCCTTAGACTTGAGTGCACATTACAACTCACCACTAAGACCTTTTCACACACTCCTCTTCCACTGTCCACTAGAACCCTTTAGTCAAGAAAGTTCATGATGCTACAAAATAAACCATCATCAAAAAAAAAAATGCAATATGTCTCACAATGTTGAATTTGCTAAAAATATAATGAGGAAAATCACATGTAGATAAGCCAGATCATTTAAAAGCAGTCTATATTCTACATACATATTAATGAATGACATAATGAGGGAATAGAACATGAAATAAATTGGGAAATTATATTTATGATGATTCCCTTCTGGTGCAGAATTCACAGCAGTTTCTAGACTATCTTCTGCCTGAATAACATATTTTCTGTTCTGTTAATACAAAATGATTTTCTTTGATTTCTCACAGAAATAAAAAAATCCACATGAATCTCTTATTTTCAGCACTTGTAACCAGCCTGTATTCTGTACTCTATTAGTATCTTCTTCTTTGTCTAACTATTGTCCTCTACATTTTGCCTGGTCTTCCCCTCAAGCATGGCAGATAAAGAATCCTAGATGCTGAAGATTTTATTGTGGCTGTTTGCAGAGGGAGAGGCTCCAGGAACTGCCACACTATATTCTCATATGGGAAAAGAGAGAAAGTATGAATGCCTCTCAAGTTGTAGCCAATGGTCAGAAGAGGAAATGTTTGTAGTCAGCTTTGTTTTCCACCACTCTAGTGTTTGCTCCTTGTGGGCAAAGAATTTTTTTTAACATAAAAAATGTTTAAAACACATTAGAAAGAAGACACTAGCTCTGGAAGTTAACATAAAGTAACACCAATTATTGAAGGAATACAAGACCAAAACCTATCTCAGAAACAATGCCCAAAATGAAGGCAAAAAAGGGAGAACAGAAGAGAGATCCAGTCCAAACTGGCTCATCTAGCTCTGCCCAAGGAAAATAGGATTCAAGAAGAAGAAACTACAGAAGCCAAAGACCACACATCATTTCCTCCAAGGCGCACTCATTGAACTTCATCTAGTTTTTCAGCCAAGTTACAAAAGGAGTTCTTTAATCCCTTCCTTTGGTCTTCAAAAGCTGCAGTAAATTCACTCATCGTATCCACTGACATGGTCTCAGAGTAACTGCAATTGCTCCAAAACGATGTCCCTTTCCTTCTTCTGTAAGGATATTAACTGGATATTTAACACATATGTGTAAATGTATGCAATATAAAATATAAAATAAATATATAACTATTTGCTATAGTAATGACCATCTTTACGAAACATTAAGATGATCTCCCTAACATAAGATCCCAGAGGAAAGTGAGACTTATTGTGCCTGGCCTGCAGGACTTTGTCTCCCCAGAGCTCAGCCATTTAAGTGCTGCTATACATTCTTACCAATACCTTCCAACCAAACCTGACATTTTTTGGGAATGTGGCCTGCCTATTGGCTATCTCATAGTTTCCAACTGCCTTCATGGTGACATCATTCTCCCACCAAACCTACCCTCACGTAGTAGAATCTTGGGGTAACCATAGAGTTGTCTGTAAATACACTTGGATCATTGCAAGGGACCAGTGGCCAGTGCGACCAGTGACTTTCCCACTGGACACATGTGCCATTTGGCTTTAGCAATGAACACAACCTCTGGTATCAACTCCACATCCCTTATATCTAAAGCTGATATGTCCTGTTCTCTGATCCTGTCAGGTAAGAAAAGAAAATTTAAGTTTTTTATTAGACTGCTTTCCTTTTAAATTTTGTTAAAGTCAAAAGAGCTTGGACTAATGAGGGCACATCCTGTACTAGAAATCTAGACACCAAATTTCAGGTTTGCCTTGACATTCGCTACCTTTGGCTAAATCATTTACATAACTTTGTGAGACAAAATCTATTTCTTCATTTATTACATGAAGATAATGATTTGTTATTACCTCTAATCCCTAACTCAAGAAAAAACCTTGAGTTTTAAGGGACATACATTATAAATAATGAAATCAGAGACTTTTTAAAAGCATTTTTTTTCCAACAGAAACAGAGAAAAGTTAGGTGGTATAAAAAACTTGCAATAAGTTCCAAGATGTTTCATCAGTTATACTCTGGGTTAACAAATATTTCAACTTTAGTATTTTAAAGTAAGTGATGTTCAAAAATAATATTCATATGTTTTTGCACTTTCTATTTAAACCAGGTCAGAAGAAAAAACAGGGAGAGAGAATAGACAGTATTGGATTGTAAGGTGACCAATATTCTGGGTTACGGATGTTTGGGAGTTTCATTAAACACTGGATAACAGGAATTGACATGGGGGAGAAATAAAAAAAGAGGAAAATAAGAACATAAGAAGGAAAAAGACAGAAGCATATTCATAGAAAAAAAGAGGTCGTTTAGGATAGAGTGTTGAAGACAATCAAATAATTTAAATTAAAACAGAAACAGCAATGAGTGGAAACCTAATCAGAGGAAGGGAAAATAATGTCAGTTTTAGCAGATGCTTAGATTAAAAGACTAGGAAGAAAAGTAAGGCTGGAACAGTTTCATTGGTAGATGTAGCCTATCAGAAAAATAATCTTCAGCAGTTTGGTCTGTTTCTATTGCCTCTGTGAACACAGATGGAAGTTGACAGTTTTGTTTTTTAAAATATGGAACACTTCATGAATTTACCTGTCATCCTTGCACAAAGACCATGCTAAACTTCTTTGTATTATTCCAATTTTAGTATATATCCTGACAAAGCAAGCACTACATTGCACCACTGTGAATATAAATATACTGGAATATGTTTTAGAAATTATGCTTTCTCTAAACCAGAAACTAATGGAAGTGGTCATGTTGAAAATTATGAAGACTCAATTTTCAGTGTTCTATTTCTTCTGATTTTAAAACTATAAAAATATTTTATCTATTACCAGTTAAATTGTCTTTTTAAATAAGATTGTCGCTCATCTCAAAACAAGGACAAATTTCCTTTGATATAAGTAGGTTTCAAGCATATGTTGTTTTTGATCTTTAAAATAATTTTATTCCTAAAACAGAGAACAAATAAAAAGAATAAAAATGAAGACTTACCAAGGAATATAAACACACATATCTAATTTCACATGTATCTAAAATAATGTTCTGGAATTCCTTGGAACGTCCCACTTTACAAATTGTGTTTTATTAGATTCTAGCTATGATCATTTCTTTTAGATTCAGGGAATATGTTCCTGGATGTTAAAGATGATTATAATCTAGGTTTGGATGATAAATAAATAAGTCTACATGATACCTCTTAAATGTTCTTTTTGCTTCTTAGGATACATTAACTTAAATATCCATTTTTACCAGGATTATTATCTGTCACTTGCTGGGTAATATTCTGAGATTATGAATGAGCTCAATAGTGGACCTCCTTGACACCTACTGTTTTGCTTTCTGCTTAGTGCCAGTTTTTATTGAAATATTTGTCTACAAATATTATGGTTACCTATATTTTTACATTTACTGTATTTTGCTGCTTGCTACATAGATGTTACTAATATAGTTTCACTATCTATACATGCTGGCTAGAAATTCATTTCAAATTACCTTCTCTTGTGAGTTGTGTCTTGGTTCATTTTTGCACTAAAATAGATTGTTCACTAAAACAATATTCAATTTTATAATATTGCCTATATAAATAACAGAACTTCATTTATTAGTAATTTACTATACTTTGATGATTGCTACATAACCTCATTTTCATTAATATCCACATTATTCTTTATAGTTCTATGGTATTAATACTTTTTTATAACTTTTATCTTTCCAGAAGTTTCTGTCTTTCTTTATATACATCATATGTAATACATCACCTTAATTCATCTCTGAATGATGACTGTTATTATTATTAGAACTACTTCACAAATTAGTGTCCTGAAGGTCAGAGTTTAAATAATTTGTTTTTCTCTCAAGATACTTTTCTTGAGATCTAATTCTCAGGCAGTTATATTGACCTAGAATTAGAATTCAGTCTTGATTTTGGTAAATAATAACCTGCTAGACTCACTATGTATCCTGCTTTAAATGTGAACTCTAGGAAAAAACATGTGATCTGTTTCAGCAAAATGAGATACTAAAGACAATGGTAAGAGCTGATATTACTGGCTAATGAACCACAAAAAAAAATGCCAATATTGAAAGATCCATTTATCCAAGATGCTGGTCTTTGCTCAGGGCAGAGTTCTGGCAAGAAAGGCAGGTTGTGCAAGCTGATAATGATATTCTCATTAAACATTGCCTGGTCAATCTGATCTTTCTGAGGCTCTGTTTTCTCACACATAAAATGAAAATGTTATACAAACTTTCTCTCAAAACCTCCTACTTCTAAAAGGCTTCCAGGATAGGAAACAGTTACAGGTTAATACAGATGTACCCTCAGGGGAAAGAGAAGCTAAGGAGAAGGTGGCTTCTAGCCTAGGAACAATATATCAACAAGAACACATAGGTCTTGTGTACATCTGTCTTCTGTAAAAATAACATGCAAAATCAATTGCTCAGGGAGAACAAATTGTTCCAGAACTTACAGCCACCATAAACTGTCTGGTTTCAGGTATCTTAGTGAATACTGGTATTTGAGTCTTCCTGATTGTAACATTTAGACAATGCTGTTCTAAAAAATAGGAGGAACTTATTACTCTCATTGGTTTTTCAATTCCCTTCTTGTTTCCTATAGAAAATTTTCAAAATCCATCTTCATTTTGAACTGCAAATTCTATAGTTTTCTCTTCCTTTGGTGAGCCATGTGGGCTCTCTAACAGGAAGTGTCTACAACTTCTCCAGAGTCTCTGCTCATGTCAATTCAGCATGGCTATTAACAACAGTCTCTGGCATGTTTTTCCAAAAACTCATTGGTAGCGCCTACCCTTACCAACACACTAGCACAAGTATGATGGCTGGGATTACTGCCCAGAGCCAAATCTTCACTTCAGCTGCCTGTTATCTAGGTAGTTTTGAGTGGAACATCACAAGAAGAATGAATGACTGTCATTGACCAGGGCACAGCTGGTCCTTTCCTGTCTATGACCTCCCAGTATGATAAAACTTCTTGCAGTAATGCCATGGTCCCTCTGCATCCATCCACGTCTGCCACCCTTGTTCAAGGGATGACCATTCAAATTCCACATCAGGAACATAGCCTGTCACTTCTCTATCAGGAAGGAAGCCAGATGTATTACTACTATCAAGGCATAGTAGGGTCACTACTGTCTGGAGGACTAGCCCCCAACCTACAACCCAATAGCTCTGTGTCATACACAGTATACGGCACCTCTGCTCCTCAACCAGAAATAGTGATGATGCTTAACAATGTTCAGCACACAAACATCCTACCACCAGCCTTCACCACTGGAATCTACTATACTGTGTCTGCTCAATCCATCACAATAACACACCTGCAAGGTGAGTACAAAGAGTAAACAAGGAGAAAAACCAACTCAGCACACAGAAGGTGAGTCAAATCTGAAGCTGATGAGTGGTGAGTCCTCAGATAGTTAGAAATTAGTCCCAGACTTCAACCACTACCCTTGATCTTCCTTTCCACTTGCAGACTTAATACAAGAATATCTAAGTAAGTGGGAAGGTAGGACATTTTAATGACCATTTGTGGTCCATATAACAGAACCCCAAAAGCACACCAAACAATGTCATGTTTGGCAGCCCTAACTGATCAGTTTCCCTATACCACCACACTCTCATTAACTTTCTTCCCTATTTTATTGCTTTAGTGTCTTTGGACAGCACTTCAGAATTTTTCTTGTGGTAGGGACACTTTAATGTTGCTTACTATATACAAGGATTTAAGATGATGTGTTCAGAGATCCTGTCCAAAGCAAGGAGACTTAGAATCTGTCCTTGCTTATAGATGTCATGAGGAGAAGTTCAACTTTCTGTCCTAGTCCAAAGTTTGGAGTCTTCATATTACAGGAGAGTGAAGAGAATTGAAAGGATACTGTGTGAGAATGCCAGGTTTTACAAAGCATTTCGTATTTCAACATTACTTTCACTTATAATTTGACTAAGAACACTGAGAAATACAAAGAAAATTAACAAATGACACCAAATATTAACTAGTTAGAAGCAGAACAGTCACTGCCTGTCTCCTAATACATGATCTTGTCTTTTCTCCTTAACACAAATGCTTGCCCATCATTGGAAGGTACTTTATTGTTGCGTTAGTGTGAAGAGAGATCATCTGTTACCAGAGACTGACTTGTTTTTTGATTCCATTGTAGGAAGAGAAACATCCTAGGAAATTGAGACTTCCTTTGAATTTTATATTATTTTATTTTCGTTTACTATTTTATTTTTTTATTTCATAGAGACAGGGTTTTGCTATGAGGCCCAGGATAGACTCACACTCCTGGCCTCAAGCAATCCTGCCTCGGTCTCCCAGAGTGCTGGGATGACAGGCAGGAACCACTAAATTGGCTTATTATTTCATTTTATTTAATTTTACTTCACTATTTTAATTTTTTATTTGTAGAGACAAGGTTTTGCTATGAGCCCCAGGCTAGTCTCAAACTCTTGGCCTCAAGTGATCCCCCCACCTCAACCTCCCAAAGTGTTGGGATGCCAGTCAGCAGTCACAAAGTCTGGCTAATTATTTTATTTTATTTCATTTCATTTCATTTTACCATTTTATTTTTTTATTTTTTAGAGACAGGAATTTGCTATGAGCCCCAGGCTAGTCTCAAACTCATGCACTCAAGTGATCCTCTCACCTTGGCCTCCCAAATTGCTGGGATGCCAGGCAGGAACCACTAAGTATGTCTAATTATTTTATTTTATTTTGTTTTATTACATTTTATTTTATTTTACTACTCTGATTTTTTTATTTTGAAGAGAGAGAGTTTTGCTATGATTCACAGGCTCGTCTCAAAATTCTGGCCTCAAGCGATCCTCCTGCCTTACCCTCCCAAATTGTTGGGATGACAGGCATACCCCACTAAGTCGAGCTAATTCTTGTTTTGTTTTGTTTTGCTTTTTTTTTTTACTTTACTCATTTATTTTTTATTTTCTAGAGACAGGGTTTTGGTATGAGGACCACAGTAGTCTCAAACTCTTGGCCTCAAGTGTTCCTCCCACTTCAGCCTCCAAAAGTTCTGGGATGAGGCAAGAACCAATGAGACTGGCTAATTATTTTATTTTATTTATTATAGTTTACTTTACTTTTTTATTTTTTTAGAGACAGATTTTTGCTATGAGGCCCAGGCTAGTCTCAAACTTCTGACCTCAAGCAATCTTCCCACCTTGGCCTTTCACACTGCTAGAATGCCAGGCAGGAACAAAGTCTGGCAGACTATTTTAATTAATTTTATTTTGTTTTGTTTTTTATTGTATCATATTTTACATTACTATATTTTTTTTTTTTTTTTTTTTGTAGAGACAGGGATTTGCTATGAGGCCCAGGCTAGTCTCAAACTCCTGGCCTTAAGGGATACTCCTGTCTCAGCCTCAAAAAACTGTTGGGATGACAGGCAGGAAACACAAAGTATGGCTTCTTATTTTATTTTACTTTATTTTATTTTATATTACTTTTTAAATTTTGTAGATATAGGGTTTTGCTATGAAGCCTAGTCTAGTCTATATCTCCTGATCTCAAATAATCTTCCCGCTACAGCCTCCCAAAGTGATGGGTGGGATGCCAGGGATAAACCAGTACCTCTGGCTAATTATTTTATTTCATTTTATTTTACTTTACTATATTAATTTTTTATTTGTAGATATAGGGTTTTGCTATGACACCCAGACTAGTTTCAAACTCCAACCCACAAGCAATACTGCCCCCTCAGCTGGCCAAAATACTGGAATGCAAGGCAGGAACCACAAAGTCTGGCTAATTATTTTATTTTATTTCATTTTATTTCATTTCATTTTACTTTTTATTTTATTTTTTATTTTATAGAAACAGGGTTTTGCTATGAAGTCCTGACTAGTCTACATCTCCTGACCTCAAGTGATCTTCCCACCACAGCCACCCAAAATGCTGGGATGTCAGGAAGGAACCACTAAATCTGGCTAATTATTTTATTTTATTTTATGTATTTATTTTTATTTTATTTTATTTTACTTTACTAATTTATTTTTTTCCATTACAGGGTTTTACTTTGAGGCCCAGGATAGTCTAAAATTCCTGGCCTGAAACAATCCTCTCTTCTGCCCCCAAAGTGCCAGGGTGACAAGGAAGAACTACTAAATCTGGCTAAATGTATTTTTTTATTTATTTATTACATTTTACTTAACTATTTTGTTTTTTTTTTTATTTTGTAGAGACAGGGTTTTGCTATTAGGCCCAGGCTAGTCTTAAACTCCTGACCTCAAGCAGTCTTTCCACCTTGGTCTCCCAATTTGCTGGGATGCCAGGCAGGAACAACTAAGTCTGACTAATCATTTTATTTTATTTATATAATTTTTAAATTTTGTTTTATTTTGTTTCATTTTATTTTATTTTACTTTATTGTTTTACTTTTTTAATTTTTTAGAGACAGCATTTTGCTATGATTCACAGGCTGGTCTCAAACTCCTGGCCTCAAGTGATCCTCCTGCCTCAGCCTCCCATAGTGTTAGGATGACAGGTAGGACCCACTAAATCGAGGTAATTATTGTGGTTTTTTATTGTTTGTTTGTTTTGTTTTACTTTACTCATTTATTTTTTTCCCTAGAGATATGTTTTTGCTATGAGGATCAGGATAGTCTCAAACTCCTGGCCTCAAGTGAGCCTCCCACTTCGGCCTCCCAAAGTGATGAGACTGGCTAATTATTTTATTTTATTTTATTTTATTTTACTTTACTTTACTCTTTTATTTTTTAGACAAAGGATTTGCCCAGACTAGTCTCAAATTTCTGGCATCTAGCGATCTTCCCTCCCTGACCTCCCACACTGCTAGAATGCCAGGCAGGAAACACTAAATCTGGCAACTTATTTTAACTTATTTTATTTTATTTTGGTTTGGTTTGTTTTATTGTATTGCAATGTATTGTATTTTACTTTGCTACATTATCCTTTTATTTGTAGAGACAGAGATTTGCCTGAGGCCAAAGCTAGTCTCAAACTCCTGGCCTCAAGTGATCTTCCCACCTCAGCCTCAAAAACTGCTGGGATGACAGGCAGGTAACACAAAGTTTGACTACTTATTTTATTTTATTTTTTATTTTTGTAGAGACAGGGCTTTGCTATGTGGTCCAGAGTAGGCTCAAACTTCAGGCCTCAAATGATCTGGCCCCTTTGGCCCACCAACATGCTGGGATGCAAGGCAGGAAACACAAAGTCTGGCTAATTATTTTATTTTATTTTACTTTACTAATTTATCTTTTTATTTTCTATGAAAAGGTTTGGCTATGAGGCCCAGGTTAGTATAAAATTCCTGGCTTCAAGCAATCCTCTTGCCTCAGCTTCCCAATGGGCTGAGATGACATGCAGAAACCACTAAATCTGGCTAAATATTTTATTTTTAAAAAAATTATTTCATTTTACTTTACTATTTTTTTTTTATTTTGTAGAGGCAGGGTTTTGCTATGAGCCCCAGGCTAGTCTCAAACTCCTAGCCTCAAGCAGTCTTCCTGCCTCAGCCTCTCAAAGTTTTGGGTTACCATATAGAAACAACTAAGTCTCCTAGTTATTTTCTTTTATTTTATTTGCATAAATTTTTAATTTGTTTTCTTTTATTTTGTTTTACTTTACTATTTTATTTTTTTAAATTTTTTAGAGACAGTGTTTTGCTATGATTCACATGCTAGTCTCAAACTCCTGGCCTCAAGTGATCCCCCCAAATTATTGAGATGACAGGCAGGAACCACTAAGTCAAGCTAATTATTGTTTTTTTTTAATTTTTTATTTTGTTTTACTTTGCTGATTTATGTTTTACTTTCTAGAGACATGTTTTTGCTATGAGGACCAGGGTAGTTTAAAACTCTTGTCCTCAAGTGATTCTCCTACTTTGGCCTCCAAAAGTGCTGGGACGACAGGCAAGAACACTGAGACTAGTTAATTATTTTATTTTATTTTAATTTATTATATTTTATTTGACTATTTTGTATTTTTATCTCAAGGAGACAGGGTTTTGCTATGAGGCCCAGGCTAGTCTCAAACTTCTGATCTCAAGCGATCTTCCCACTTCTGTCTCCCACACTGCTAGAATGCCAGGCAGGAACTGCTAAGTCTGGCAAATGACTTTATTTTATTTTATTTTGTATTGTATTGTATTTACTTTACTATATTATTTTTTTATTTGTAGAGACAGGGATTTGTTATGAGGCCTAGGCTAGTGTCAATTTCCTGGCCTCAAGTGAGCTTCCTGCCTCAGTCTCAAAACTGCTGGGATGACTGGCAGGAAACCCAAACTATGGCTACTTATTTTATTTTACTTTTTATATATTATTTTTTATTTTGTAGAGACAGAGTTTTGCTATAAAGCCCAGTCTAGTCTCTGTCTTCTGACCTCAAATGATCTTCTTGCTACAACCTCCGAAAGTGCTGGGTAGGATACCATGAAGAAACTACTGTCTGGTTAATTATTTTATTTTATTTTACTTTACTATATTAATTTTTTTATTTGTAGAGAAAGGGTTTTGCTATGAGGCACAGACAGTCTCAAACTCTA
>NW_007259966.1:64522-72612 GCF_000164805.1 Carlito syrichta | reverse complement strand
CAGGCTAGACTCAAACTCCTGGCCTAAAGAGATCTCCTGCCTTTTTCTCCCAAGTTGCTGGGATGCCAGGCAGGAACCACTTAGTCTGGCTAATAATTTTATATTATTTTATTTATATAATTTTTTTATTTTGTTTTATTTCATTTCATTTTATTTTACCTTACTATTTTATTCTTTTAATTTTTGAGAGAGAGCATTTTGCTGTGATTCATAGGCTAGTCTAAAACTCCTGGCCTCAAGTGACCCTCCAACCTTAGCCTCCCAGAGTGTTGGAATCACAGGCAGAACCCACTCATTCGAGGTAATTATTGTGTTTTTTTAAATTTGCTTTTGTTTTACATTACTAATTTATTTTTCATTTTCTAGAGTCATGGCTTTTCTATGAGGACTAGGATAGTCTCAAACTCCTGTCCTCAAGTGATCTTCTCATCTTGGCCTCCCAGATGATAACAGGCAAGAACCACTGAGACTGGCTAATTATTTTATTTTGTTTTAATTTATTATATTTTACTTGACTATTTTGGTTTTTTTATTTTGAGGAGACAGGGTTTAGTATGGGACCCAGGTTATTCTCAAACTCCTGGTCCCATGAGATCTTTCTGTCTCAGCCTCCCAAATTGCTGAGATGCCAGGTGGGAACCATTAAGTCTGGCTAATAATTTCATTTTATTTATATAATTTTTGAATTTTGTCTCACTTCATTTCATTTTATTTTACTTTACTATACTATTTTATTCTTGTATTTTTTTAGAGATCGTGCTTTGCTATGATTCACAGGGTCATCTCAAACTCCTGGTCTCAAAAAATCCTTTTGCCTCAGCCCCACAAATTGTGGGGATGACAGGCATGACCCACTAAGTTGAGCTAATTATTTTGTTTTGTTTTTAATTTTTTTGTTTTAGTTTACTAATTTATTTTTTATTTTCTAGATACAGGGTTTTGCTATGAGAACAACAGTAGTCTCAAACTTCTGGCCTCAAGTATTCCTCCCACTTCGGCCTCCAAAAGTGCTGTGATGACAGGCAAGATCCATTGAGACTGTCTATTTTATTTCATTTTACTTTACTATTTTTTTTTTATTTTTTAGAGACAGGTTTTGCTATGAAGTCAAGGTTAGTCTCAAATTTCTGACCTGAAGCAATCTTCCTACCTCAGCCTCTCACAATGCTAGAATGCCAGGCAGGAACCACTAAGTGTAGCAAACTATTTTATTTGTTCTGTTTTGTTTTATTGTATTGTATTGCATTTTACTTTACTATATAGTTTTTTATTTGTAGAGACAAGGACTTGCTATGAGGCCCAGATTAGTCTCAAACTCTTGGCCTCAAGTGGTCCTCCCATCTCAGCTTCATAAACTGCTGGGATGACAGGCAGGAATCACAAAGTATGGCTACTTATTTTATTTTACTTTATTTTCTTTTATATTACATTTTAGTTTATTGTCTATTTTGTAGATACAGGGTTTTTCTATGAAGTCCAGTCTAGTCTATATCTCCTGACCTCAAATGATCTTCCCACCATGGCCTCCCAAAGTGCTGCGTGGGATGCCAGGGAGGAACCACTACGTCTGGCTAATTATTTTATTTTATTTTACTATATTAATTTTTTTTACTTGTAGAGACAGGGTTTTGCTATGAGGCTCAGACTAGTTTAAACCCCAACCCACAAGCAATACTGCCCCCTCAGCCTGCCAAAGTACTGGGATGCAAGGCAGGAATCACAAAGGCTAATTATTTTATTTTATTTCATTTTACTTTGTCTTCTTTTATTTCATTTTATTTTACTTTCTATTTTTTTTGTAGAGACAGAGTTTTGCTATGAAACTCAGTCTAGTCTATATCTCCTGAGCTCAAGCAACCTTCCTCCCAAAGTGCTGAGATGCCAGGGAGGAACCACTAAGTCTGGCTAATTAGTTTATTTTATTTTACTTTGCTATATTATTTTTTTTATTTGTAGAGACATGGTTTTGCTATGAGTCCCAGACTAGTCTCAAACTCCAGGCCTTAACTGATCCTTCTCTTTCAGCCTGCCAATGTGCTGGGATTCAGGCAGGAACTACAAAATCAAGCTAATGTTTTTATTTTATTTTATTTTACTATACTAATTTATTTTTTATTTTTATGACAGGGTTTTGCTATAAGGCCCAGGGTAGTCCAAAGTACCTGGCCTCAAGCAATTCTCCCACCCCAGCCTCTCAAAGTGCTGGGATGACAGGTAGGAACAACTAAGTCTGGCTAAATATTTTATTTTATTTTTTATTTATTTCATTTTACTTTACTTTTTTTTATTTTGTAAAGACAGGGTTTTACTATGAGACCCAGGTTATTCTCAAACTCCTGGCCTCAAGCAATCTTCCCACCTTGGCCTACCAAATTTCTGGGATGCCAGGCAGGAACCACTAAGTCTGGCTAATAATTTGATTTTACTTTATATAATATTTTATTTTGTTTTATTTTATTCCACTTTATTATTTTATTTTTTAAATTTTTTAGAGATGGCATTTGGCTATGATTCACAGGCTAATCTAAAACTCCTGGCATCAAGCGATCTTTCTGCCTTGGCCTACCAAACTGTTAGAATGACAGGCAGAACCCACCTAGTAAGTTAATTATTGTGGTTTTTAAAAAAAAATTTTGTTTTACTTTGCTAATTTATTTTTATTTTCTAGATTCATGTTTTTGCTATTAGGACCCGGGTAGTCTCAAACTCCTGGCCTCAATTGATCCTCCCATTTTGGCCTCCTAAAGTGCTAGGATGACAAGCAAGAACCACTGAGACAGGCTAATTACTTTATTTTATTTTACTTTACTATTTTATTTTTTATTATTTTGTAGACAATGTTTTGCTATGAGGCCCAGGCTGGTCTCAAACTTCTGGCCTCAAGCAATCCTCCCACCTCGGCCTCCCAAAATGCTGGGATGACAGGCGGGAACCACTAAGTATGGCTAATTATTTTATTTTATTTTATTTTATTTCACTGTTTTATTTTTTTATTTTGTAGTTACACAGTTTTGCTAGTAGGCCCAGGCCAGTCTCAAACTCCTGTCCTGAAGCAATTCCTGGTCTCAAGCAATCCTCCTACCTTGGCCTCCAAAAGTGCTGGGATGTCAAGCAGGAACCACTTAGTTTGGCTAATGGTTTTATTGTATTTTATATTATTTATTTTATTTTATATTATATTATTTGATGTAAATTTACTTTTATTTTATCAAGACAGAGTTTTGCTCTGAGGCCCAGGTAGTATCTGTATCCTTGCCTCAAGCTAGCCTCTAGCGTTGGCCTCCCAAAGAGTTGGATTACAGGCAGGAATCACTAAAACTGGCTAATTATGTTATTTTATTTTATTTTATTTTATTTTACTTTACTATTCTGTTTTTTGTAGACAGTGTTTTGCTATGTGGCCCAAGCTAGTCTCAAACTCCTGGCTTCAAGCAATTCTCTTGCCTCAAAGTACTGGGATGACAGGCAGGAACAACTAAGTCTGGCTAGTAATTTTATTTTTTATTTTAATTTATCTTACTTTACTATTTCTTTTTTTATTTTTCAGAGATGGGCATTTGCTACTAGCCCCAGGATAGTCTCATACTCCTGGCTTCAAATGATCTTCCCACCTTGGCCTCCCACTGTGCTAGGATGACAGACAGGAACCACTAAGAATGGCTAATTATTTCCTTTTTCTTTTCTTTTCTTTTATCTTACTTTACTATTTTGTGTTTTCACTTTGTAAAGTCAAGGTTTTGCTATGAGGCTGAGGGTAGTCTCAAACTCCTGGTTTCAAGTGATCCTCCAGCCTTGGCCTCTCAAAGTGCTAGGATGACAGGCAGGAAACCACTAATCTGGCTAATTATTTTATTTTGTTTTATTTTACTATTTTATATTTTTATTTTGTAGAGACAGGGCTTTGCTAGGAGGCCCAGGTTTCCCACAAACTCTTGGACTCCAGCGATCCTCCTGCCTCGACCACCCAAAATGCTGGGATGCCTGTCAGAAACCATTAAATCTGTATAATTATTTTATTTACTATTTTATTTTATTTTTTGTTGAGACAGGGTTTTGCTATGAAGCCCAGCTAAACTCAACTCCTGTCTCATGCGATCTTCCCACCTTGGTCTCCCAATGTGCTAGGGTGCCAGTCAGGAAACACTAATATCTAAGTATTTTATTATTTTATTTTATTTTACTATCTTTTATTTTATTTCATCTTATCTAAAATTATCATATCTCATCTCATCTTTTTTATTTTATTTTACTTTTTAATTTCTTTTTTTATTTTCTATAGTTAGGGTTTTGGTATGAGGCCCAGGCTAGTCTCAAACTCTTGGCCTCAAGTGATCCTCCAACCTCAGCCTCCCAAAGTGCTGGGATGACAAACAGGACCCACTAAATCAAGCTAATTACTGTGGGTTTTTAAAAATTTTTTGTTTTACTTTACTAATTTATTTTTTATTTTCTAGAGACATGGTTTTCCTATGAGGAGCAGGGTAGTCTCAAACTCCTGTCCTCAAACTATCCTTCCACCTCAGCCTCCCAAAGTGTTGGGATGACAGGCAAGAATCATTGAAACCAGCTAAGTATTTTGTTTAATTTTATTTTACTTTATTTTGATTAATTATATTTTACTTTACTAATTTAATTTTTTACTTTATACAGACAGGGTTTTGTTATGAGGGCCAGGCTAGTCTCAAACCTCCTGGACTCAAATGGTCTTCCCGCCCTGGCATCCCAAATTGCTGGGACATGAGGTAGGAACCACTAAGTATGGCTAATTATTTTATTTTATTTTAGTTTGCTGTTTTATATTTTTATTTTTTAGAGACAGGGTTTTGTTTTGTGGCCCAGGTAAGTCTCAAACTCCTGGCCTCAAGTGATCCTTCCACCTCAATGTCCCAAAGTGATGAGAGGCAGGCAGGAACCACTAAGTCTGGATAATTATTTAATATTATTTCATTTTACTTTACTATTTTTTTTATTTTGTAGAGACAGGGTTTTGCTATGAGGCCCAGGGTAGTCTCAAACTCCTAGCCACAAGGAGCCTCCCGCCTCTGCCTACCAAAATGCTGGGATGACAGTCAGGAACCACTAAGTCTGGCTCATTATTTTATTTTATCTTATTTTATTTTACTTTACTATTTTATTTTTTTATTTTGTAGACACAGAGTTTTGCAATGAGCCCCTGTCTAGTCTCAAACTAGAGCTAGTCTCAAACTCCGGGCTTCAGGCGAACCTCCCATCTTGAACTCCCACATGGCTGCAATGCCAGGCAGGAAAAAGTCTGGCTTATTTTATTTAATAATATTATGTTATTGTATTATGTTTTATCTTACTATTCTATGTTTTTATTTTGTAGAGACAGGGTTTTGCTATGAGTCCCAGGCTAGTCTCAAACACCTGGCCTCAACTGATCCTCCTGTCCTGGTTTCCCAAAGTCCTGTCATGCCAGGCAGGATACACTAAGTTTGGCTGTTTAATTTAATTTATTGTATTGTATTATATTGTATTGTATTGTGTTGTGTTGTGTTGTATTGTACTTCATTGTATTTTACTTTGCTTTACTATTTTACTTTTTTATTTTGTAGAGAGTGTGTTTTGCTATGTGGTTCAGGAAAGTCTCAAACTACTGGTCTCATGTGATCTTCCCACCTTGGCCTCCCATAGGGCTGGGATGCCAACAGGAAGCAACAAGTCTGGCTCATTTTACTTTATATTTTATTTTATTATATTTTACTTTGCTTTACTCATTTATTTTTTTATTTTGTAGAGACAGTGTTTTGCTATTAGGCCCTGCTAGTCTCAACCTCCTGGCTTCTAGCAAACTTCCCACCATGGCCTCCCAAAGTGCTGGGATGAGAGTGAGGAACCACTAAATCTGGCTAATAATTTTATTTTATTTATTTTATTTTATATGCTATTTTATTTTACTTTATAATTTTTTATTTTCATTTTGTAGCAACATGGTTTTGCAATGAGCCCCAGGTTAGTCTCACACTCTTGGCCTGAAGTGATCCTCCTGCCTTGGCCTCCCAAAATACTAGGATGAATATGAGGAACCACTAAGTCTTTCTAATTATTTTATTTAAATTTATTTTACTTTATTTTATTTTATTTTACTTTACTATTTTTATTTTTTATTTTGTAGAGACAGTGTTTTGTCATGAGGTCCAGGTTAGTCTGACACTCCTGGCCTGAAGCAATCCACCCACCTCGGCCTCCCAAAGTGCTGGGATGACTGTCAGTAATGACTAAGTCTGGCTTATTTATTTATTTATTTATTTATTATACTTTACCATTTTATTTTGTAGAGATAGGGTTTTGCTAAGAAGGCCAGACTAGCCTCAATCTCCTTGCCTTAAGCAATCCTCATGCCATGACCTCCCACCGTGCTGGGATGCCAGGCAGGAACCATTGTCTGGTTCATTTTATTTGTTTTGTTTTATTTTATTTTATTTTACTTTGCCTTATTATTTTATTTTATTTTATTATTTTGTAGAGACAATGTTTTGCCATGAAAGCCAGGCTAATATCAAATTCTTGGCCTCAAGTGATCCTCCCAACTTGGCCTCCCACAGCTCTGAGATGCCAGTCAGGAACCATTAAGTCTGGCTCATTTTATTTTATATTTTTATTGTATTTTATTTTACAATTCTATTTTTTTATTTTGTTAGAGACAGGATTTTGCTATGAGTCCCTGGCTAGTCTCAAAAACCTGGCTTCAAGCAATCCTCCCACCCTGGCTTCCCAAATTCCTGGTATGCTAGGCAAGAAACACTGAATCTATTTTATTTTATTTTATTTCATTTCATCATTTTTTACATTGTATTGTATTGTATTTTACTTTGCTTTATTTTTTTATTTTGTAGGGACAGGGTTTTGCAATGAAGCCCAGGCTAGTCTCAAACTCCTGACCTCAAGTGATCCTCCCACCTTGGCCTCCCACAGGGCTAGGATACCAGGCAGGAATCACTAAGTCTGGCTCATTTTGTTTTATGTTTTATTGTATTGTATTGTATTTTACTTTGCTTGGCTATTTTTTTGTTTTTTGTAGAGACAGTGTTTTGCTATGAGCCCCCGGCTACTCTCAAACTCCTGGCCACAAGTTACCCTCCCACATTGGCCTCCCACAGGGCTAAGATACCAGGCAGGAGCCAGTTAGACTGGCTCATATTTTATTTCATTATTTTTTATTTTAGTTTAGTTTATTTTCCTTTGTTTTACTATTTTATTTTTTTATTTTGAAGAGACAGTGATTTGCTATGAGGCCCAAGCTACTCTTAATCTCCTGACCTCAAACAATCCTCCTGCCTTGGTCTCCTACAGTGCTCATATACCAGGGAGAAACTAAAAGACTGGCTCATTTTCTTAAACTTAATTTAACTTAATTTTACTTTACTTTACCTTTCATTATTTTACTTTTCTTTACTTTATCTTATTTTATCTTATTATATTTTACTCTATTTTTTTACTTTGTAGAGAAAGGGTTTTGCTCTGAGGCCTAGGCTACTCTCAAACTCTTTGCCTCAAGCAATCCTCCAGCCTCAGCCTCCTGAAGTGCTGCGATGCCACGCATGAATCCCTGAGCCTGGCTATGTTTTTTATGTTTTATTTTCTTTAGTATTTTGTTTTTTAATTTTATAGTGACAGGGATTTGCTATGAGGCCCAGAATAGTCTTAAACTTGTGGCCACAAGCCATCCTCCCATGCCAGAATCCCAAAGTGCTGGATGCCAGGAAGAAACCACTAAGTCTAGCCTATTATTTTCTTTCACTTTATATTATTTTATTTTATTTTATTTTGTTTACTGTCCCCTTTTTTTAAATATTTTGCAGAGACAGAGATTTGCTCTGAATCCCAGGCTAGTCTCAAATACCTGGTCTCAAGCAATTCTCCCACCCTGACTTCTCAAAGTCCTGTTATGTCAGGCAGGAATCCCTAAGTATGCCTAATTATTTTTATTTTATTTTACTTTACTCTATTTTATTGCATTTTATTTTATTTTACTTAACTACTTTGTTTGCTTTGTAGAGACAGGGTTTTGCTCTGAGACCCAGGCTAGTCTCAAACTCTGCCTCAAGTGATCCTCCAGCCTCAGCCTC
>NW_007259966.1:54003-64502 GCF_000164805.1 Carlito syrichta | reverse complement strand
TTTTATATTACATTTTAGTTTATTGTCTATTTTGTAGATACAGGGTTTTTCTATGAAGTCCAGTCTAGTCTATATGTCTTGACCTCAAATGATCTTCCCACCATGGCCTCCCAAAGTGCTGCGTGGGATGCCAGGGAGGAACCACTACGTCTGGCTAATTATTTTATTTTATTTTATTTTATTTTACTATATTAATTTTTTTTACTTGAAGAGACAGGGTTTTGCTATGAGGCTCAGACTAGTTTAAACCCCAATCCACAAGTAGTACTGCCCCCTCAGCCTGCCAAAGTACTGGGATGCAAGGCAGGAATCACAAAGGCTAATTATTTAATTTTATTTCATTTTATTTTGTCTTATTTTATTTCATTTTATTTTACTTTCTATTTTTTTTTGTAGAGACAGAGTTTTGCTATGAAACTCAGTCTAGTCTATATCTCCTGACCTCAAGCAACCTTCCTCCCAAAGTGCTGAGATGCCAGGGAGGAACCACTAAGTCTGGCTAATTATTTTATTTTATTTTACTTTGCTATATTATGTTTTTTATTTGTAGCAACATGGTTTTGCTATGAGTCCCAGACTAGTCTCAAACTCCAGGTCTTAACTGATCCTTCCCTTTCAGCCTGCCAATGTGCTGGGATGCAGGCAGGAACTACAAAATCTAGTAATGTTTTTGTTTTATTTTATTTTGTTTTACTATACTAATTTATTTTTTATTTTATGACAGGGTTTTGCTATAAGGCCCAGGATAGTCTAAAGTACCTGGCCTCAAGCAATCCTCCCACCTCAGCCTCTCAAAGTGCTGGGATGACAGGTAAGAACAACTAAGTCTGGCTAAATATTTTATTTTATTTTTTAGTTATTTCATTTTACTTTACTTTTTTTTATTTTGTAAAGACAGGGTTTTGCTATGAGACCCAAGTTATTCTCAAACTCCTGGCCTCAAGCAATCTTCCCACCTTGGCCTACCAAATTTCTGGGATGCCAGGCAGGAACCACTAAGTCTGGCTAATAATTTTATTTTACTTTATTTATATAATATTTTATTTTGTTTTATTTTATTTCATTTTACTTTATTATTTTATTTTTTTAATATTTTAGAGATAGCACTTGGCTATGATTCACAGGCTAATCTCAAACTCCTGGCATCAAGTGATCCTTCTGCCTTGGCCTACCAAACTGTTAGAATGACAGGCAGAATCCACCTAGTAAGCTAATTATTGTGGTTTTAAAACAAATTTTTTGTTTTACTTTGCTAATTTATTTTTATTTTCTAGAGTCATGTTTTTGCTATTAGGACCCAGGTAGTCTCAAACTCCTGGCTTCAATTGAGCCTCCCATTTTGGCCTCCTAAAGTGCTAGGATGACAAGCAAGAACCACTGAGACAGGCTAATTATTTTATTTTATTTTACTTTACTATGTTATTTTTTTTATTATTTTGTAGACAATGTTTTGCTATGAGGCCCAGGCTGGTCTCAAACTTCTGACCTCAAGCAATCCTCCCACCTCAGCCTCCCAAAATGCTGGGATGCCAGGCGGGAACCACTAAGTATGACTAATTATTTTATTTTATTTTATTTCACTATTTTATTTTTTTATTTTGTAGTTACACAGTTTTGCTAGTAGGCCCAGGTCAGTCTCAAACTCCTGTCCTGAAGCAATTCCTGGTCTCAAGCAATCCTCCCACCTCGGCCTCCAAAAGTGCTGGGATGTCAAGCAGCAACCACTTAGTTTGGCTAATGGTTTTATTGTATTTTTTTTTCATTAATCAGTATTTTTTATTATGGTTTTGTGGGGTACAGTTAAGGGTTAGGTGTACAATGACGTTTCATTCAGGCACCCTGTAGATAAGAAGTGTTTTCCCATCCCCCGACAGATATTTGCTACTGTTAATCCCATCCCCCTCCCCCCCACAGTTTCCCAGTACCATCCGTCATTTTCTCATAGTATTGCATTGGATGTTCAAGGTCCATTATATGAGTGAGAACATGTGATATTCGGATTTTTGTTTTTGTGAGAGGTCACTCAGTATTATAGACTCTAGTTCCATCCAGGTTGCAGCGAAATTCATGATTTTGTTCTTTTTTATGGTTGCATAGTATTCCATCGCGTATATGTACCACATTTTTTTAATCCAGTCCTCTTTTGATGGGCAGCATGGTTGTTTCCAGGTTCTTGCTATTGTGAACAATGCTGCGATAAACATACGTGTGCAGGTATCTTTTTTATAGGGTTTTATTGTATTTTATATTATTTGTTTTATTTTATATTATCTTATTTGATGTAAATTTACTTTTATTTTTTATTTTATCAAGACAGAGTTTTGCTCTGAGGCCCAGGTAGTATCTGTATCCTTGCCTCAAGCTAGCCTCTAGCCTTGGCCTCCCAAAGAGTTGGATTACAGGCAGGACCCACTAAAACTGGCTAATTATGTTATTTTATTTTATTTCATTTTATTTTATTTTACTTTACTATTCTGTTTTTTGTAGACAGTGTTTTGCTATGTGGTCCAAGCTAGTCTCAAACTCCTGGCTTCAAGCAATTCTCTTGCCTCAAAGTACTGGGATGACAGGCAGGAACAACTAAGTCTGGCTAGTAATTTTATTTTTTATTTTAATTTATCTTACTTTACTATTTCTTTTTTATTTTTCAGAGATGGGCATTTGCTACTAGCCCCAGGATAGTCTCATACTCCTGGCATCAAATGATCTTCCCACCTTGGCCTCCCACTGTGCTAGAATGACAGACAGGAACCACTAAGAATGGCTAATTATTTCCTTTTTCTTTTCTTTTCTTTTATCTTACTTTACTATTTTGTGTTTTCTTTTCTTTCTTTTTTTTTTTGAGTTGGAGTCTCACTCTGTTGCCCAGACTGGAGTGCGGTGACCGCTCCAGGCCATCGCAGCCTCGACCTGCTGGGCTACGGCGATCCTTCCACCTCAGCCTTCCAAGTAACCGGAATTACAGGCATGCACTACCACGCCCGGCTGATTTTTTGATTTATTGTAGAGATGAGGTCTCGCTGCCCAGGCGGATCTCGAACCCATGGGCTCAGGCAATCCACTCACCGTAGCCTCCCAAAGACGCGGGATTACAGGCTGAGCCACCAAGCCTGGCTATTTTGTGTTTTCACTTTGTAAAGTCAAGGTTTTGCTATGAGGCTGAGGGTAGTCTCAAACTCCTGGTTTCAAGTGATCCTCCAGCCTTGGCCTCTCAAAGTGCTAGGATGACAGGCAGGAAACCACTAAATCTGGCTAATTATTTTATTTTGTTTTATTTTACTATTTTATATTTTTATTTTGTAGAGACAGGGTTTTGCTATGAGGCCCAGGTTTCCCACAAACTCTTGGATTCCAGCGATCCTCCTGCCTTGACCACCCAAAATGCTGGGATGCCTGTCAGAAACCATTAAATCTGTATAATTATTTTATTTACTATTTTATTTTATTTTTTTGTTGAGACAGGGTTTTGCTATGAGGCCCAGGCTACACTCAAACTCCTGTCTCATGCGATCTTCCCGCCTTGGCCTCCCAATGTGCTGGGGTGCCAGGCAGGAAACACTAATATCTAATTATTTTATTATTTTATTTTACTATCTTTTATTTTATTTCATCTTATCTAAAATTATCATATCTTATCTAATCTTTTTTATTTTATTTTACTTTTTAATTTCATTTTTTTATTTTCTATAGTCAGGGTTTTGGTATGAGGCCCAGGCTAGTCTCAAACTCTTGGCCTCAAGTGATCCTCCAACCTCAGCCTCCCAAAGTGCTGGGATGACAAACAGGACCCACTAAATCAAGCTAATTACTGTGGATTTTTAAAAATTTTTTGTTTTACTTTACTAATTTATTTTTTATTTTCTAGAGACATGGTTTTCCTATGAGGAGCAAGGTAGTCTCAAACTCCTGTCCTCAAACTATCCTTCCACCTCAGCCTCCCAAAGTGTTGGGATGACAGGCATGAATCATTGAGACCAGCTAAGTATTTTGTTTAATTTTATTTTACTTTATTTTGATTAATTATATTTTACTTTACTAATTTAATTTTTTACTTTATAGAGACAGGGTTTTGTTATGAGGGCCAGGCTAGGCTCAAACTCCTGGACTCAAATGGTCTTCCCGCCTTGGCATCCCAAATTGCTGGGATATGAGGTGGGAACCACTAAGTATGGCTAATTATTTTATTTTATTTTAGTTTAGTTTGCTGTTTTTATTTTTATTTTTTAGAGGCAGGGTTTTGTTTTGTGGCCCAGGTAAGTCTCAAACTCCTGGCCTCAAGTGATCCTTCCACCTCGATGTCCCAAAGTGATGAGAGGCAGGCAGGAACCACTAAGTCTGGATAATTATTTAATATTATTTCATTTTACTTTACTATTTTTTTTATTTTGTAGAGACAGGGTTTTGCTATGAGGCCCAGGGTAGTCTCAAACTCCTAGCCACAAGGAGCCTCCCGCTTCTGCCTACCAAAATGCTGGGATGACAGTCAGGAACCTCTAAGTCTGGCTCGTTATTTTATTTTACTTTACTATTTTTTTTTATTTTGTAGACACAGAGTTTTGCAATGAGCCCCTGTCTAGTCTCAAGCTAGAGCTAGTCTCAAACTCCTGGCTTCAAGCGAATCTCCCGTCTTGAACTCCCACATGGCTGCAATGCCAGGCAGGAAAAAGTCTGGCTCATTTTATTTAATAATATTATGTTATTGTATTATATTTTATTTTACTATTCTATGTTTTTATTTTGTAGAGACAGGGTTTTGCTATGAGTCCCAGGCTAGTCTCAAACACCTGGCCTCAACTGATCCTCCCGCCCTGGCTTCCCGAAGTCCTGACATGCCAGGCAGGATACACTAAGTCTGGCTCTTTAATTTAATTTATTGTATTGTATTGTATTATATTGTATTGTATTGTGTTGTGTTGTATTGTACTTCATTGTATTTTACTTTGCTTTACTATTTTACTTTTTTACTTTGTAGAGAGTGTGTTTTGCTATGTGGTTCAGGAAAGTCTCAAACTACTGGTCTCATGTGATCTTCCCACCTTGGCCTCCCATAGGGCTGGGATGCCAACAGGAAACACCAAGTCTGGCTCATTTTACTTTATATTTTATTAGATTTTACTTTGCTTTACTCATTTATTTTTTTATTTTGTAGAGACAGTGTTTTGCTATTAGGCCCTGCTAATCTCAACCTCCTGGCTTCTAGCAAACTTCCCACCATGGCCTCCCAAAGTGCTGGGATGAGAGTGAGGAACCACTAAGTCTGGCTCATAATTTTATTTTATTTATTTTATTTTATATGCTATTTTATTTTACTTTATAATTTTTTATTTTTATTTTGTAGCAACAGGGTTTTGCAATGAGCCCCAGGTTAGTCTCACACTCTTGGCCTGAAGTGATCCTCCTGCCTCGGCCTCCCAAAATACTAGGATGAATATGAGAAACCACTAAGTCTTTCTAATTATTTTATTTAAATTTATTTTGCTTTGTTTTATTTTATTTTACTTTACTATTTTTATTTTTTATTTTGTAGAGACAGTGTTTTGCCATGAGGTCCAGGTTAGTTTGACATTCCTGGCCTGAAGCAATCCATTCACCTCGGCCTCCCAAAGTGCTGGGATGACTGTCAGTAATGACTAAGTCTGGCTAATTTATTATTTATTTATTTATTATACTTTACCATTTTATTTTTTTATTTTGTAGAGATAGGGTTTTGCTAAGAAGGCCAGACTAGCCTCAATCTCCTTGCCTTAAGCAATCCTCATGCCATGACCTCCCACCGTGCTGGGATGCCAGGCAGGAACCACTGTCTGGTTCATTTTATTTGTTTTGCTTTATTTTATTTTATCTTATTATTTTATTTTATTATTTTGTAGAGACAGTGTTTTGCCATGAAGGCCAGGTTAATATCAAACTCTTGGCCTGAAGTAATCCTCCCAACTTGACCTCCCACAGCTCTGAGATGCCAGTCAGGAACCATTAAGTTTGGCTCATTTTATTTTATACTTTTATTGTATTTTATTTTACAATTCTATTTTTTTATTTTGTTAGAGACAGGATTTTGCTATGAGTCCCTGGCTAGTCTCAAAAACCTGGCTTCAAGCAATCCTCCCACCCTGGCTTCCCAAATTCCTGGTACGCTAGGCAATAAACACTGAGTCTATTTTATTTTAGTTTATTTCATTTCATCATTTTTTACATTTTATTGTATTGTATTGTATTTTACTTTCCTTTATTTTTTTATTTTGTAGGAACAGGGTTTTGCAATGAAGCCCGGGCTAGTCTCAAACTCCTGAGCTCAAGTGATCCTCCCACCTTGGCCTCCCACAGGGCTAGGATACTAGGCAGGAATCACTAAGTCTGCCTCATTTTGTTTTATGTTTTATTGTATTGTATTGTATTTTACTTTGCTTGACTTTTTTTTTTTTTTTTTTTGTAGAGACGGTGTTTTGCTATGAGCCGCAGGCTACTCTTAAAATCCTGGCCTCAAGCAATCCTCCCACCTTGGTCTCCCACAGTGCTGGTATGACAGGCAACAACTAAAAGACTGGTTCTTTTTATTTTATCTTATTTTATTTTATTTTGCTTTGCTTTGCTTTGTTTTATTTTATCTTATTTTATTTTATTTCACTTAACTACTTTATTTTTTCACTTTGTAGAGACAGGGTTTTGTTCTGAGGCCCAGGCTATTCTCAAACGCTTTACCTTAACTGATCCTGCAGCCTCAGTTTCCCAAAGTGCTGGGATGCCATGCAGGAACTCCTGAGTCTGGGTAATGTTTATTTTATTTTTCTTTAGTATTTTATTTTTTAATTTTGTATTGACAGGATTTTGTTCTGAGGCCCAGGCTAGTCTCAAACGCTTTACCTTAACTGATCCTGCAGCCTCAGTTTCCCAAAGTGCTGGGATGCCATGCAGGAACTCCTGAGCCTGGGTAATGTTTATTTTATTTTTCTTTAGTATTTTATTTTTTAATTTTGTATTGACAGGATTTTGTTCTGAGGCCCAGGCTAGTCTCAAACGCTTTACCTTAACTGATCCTGCAGCCTCAGTTTCCCAAAGTGCTGGGATGCCATGCAGGAACTCCTGAGCTTGGGTAATGTTTTATTTTATTTTATTTTTCTTTAGTATTTTATTTTTTAATTTTGTATTGACAGGGTTTTGCTTTGAGGCCCAGGCTAGTCTTACACTCCTGGCCTCAAGCAATTCTCCCATCTCAGTTTCCCAAAGTCCTGGGATGCCAGCCTGGAACCACTAATCTGCCTAATTATTTTATTGTATCTTACTTTGTTTTACTAGTTTCTTTTTTTTATTTTGTAGAGATAGTGTTTTGCTATGAGGCTCAGGCTACTCTCAAACTCGTGGCCACAAGTTACCCTCCCACCTTGGCCTCCCACAGGGCTAAGATACCAGGCAGGAACCAGTTAGACTGGCTCATATTTTATTTCATTATTTTTTATTTTATTTTATTTTATTTTCCTTTGTTTTACTATTTTATTTTTTTATTTTGAAGAGACAGTGATTTGCTATGAGGCCCAAGCTACTCTTAATCTCCTGACCTCAAACAATCCTCCTGCCTTGATCTCCTACAGTGCTCATATACCAGGGAGAAACTAAAAGACTGGCTCATTTTCTTAAACTTAATTTAACTTAATTTTACTTTACTTTACCTTTCATTATTTTACTTTTCTTTACTTTATCTTATTATATTTTACTCTATTTTTTTACTTTTTAGAGAAAGGGTTTTGCTCTGAGGCCTAGGCTACTCTCAAACTCTTTGCCTCAAGCGATCCTCCAGCCTCAGCCTCCCGAAGTGCTGCAATGCCACGCATGAATCCCTGAGCCTGGCTATGTTTTTTATGTTTTATTTTCTTTAGTATTTTATTTTTTAATTTTATAGTGACAGGGATTTGCTATGAGGCCCAGAATAGTCTTAAACTTGTGGCCACAAGCCATCCTCCCATGCCAGAATCCCAAAGTGTTGGATGCCAGGAAGAAACCACTAAGTCTAGCCTATTATTTTCTTTCACTTTATATTATTTATTTTATTTTGTTTTGTTTACTGTCCCTTTTTTTTTATATTTTGCAGAGACAGAGATTTGCTCTGAATCCCAGGCTAATCTCAAATACCTGGTCTCAAGCAATTCTCCCACCCTGACTTCTCAAAGTCCTGTTATGTCAGGCAGGAATCCCTAAGTATGCCTAATTATTTTTATTTTATTTTACTTTACTCTATTTTATTGCATTTTATTTTATTTTACTTAACTACTTTGTTTGCTTTGTAGAGACAGGGTTTTGCTCTGAGACCCAGGCTAGTCTCAAACTCTGCCTCAAGTGATCCTCCAGCCTCAGCCTCCCAAAGTGCTGGGATGCCATGCAGAAACCCCTGAACCTGACTGATATTTTATTTTATTTTATTTTAGTATTTTATTTTATAATTTTGTAGTGATAGGGTTTTGCTATGAGCCCCAGGCTGTTCTTAAACTCCTGACCTCAAGCAATCATCCTGTCTTGGCCTCCCAAAGTGCAGGGATGCCAGCCTGCAATCACTAGTCTGGCTAATTATTTCATTTTACTTTACTATTTTACCTTTTTATTGTGTAAAGACAGGGTTTTGCCATGAGCCCAAGGCTAGTGTCAACCTCCTGGCTTCCTGTAATCCTCCCTCATTGTGGGATGCCTCCAACAGTGCTGGGATCTGAAGTAGGAACCACTAAGTCTGGCCCTTTATTTTATTTTACTTCATTTTATTTTATTTTACTATTTTATTTTTCTATTTGGTAGAGACAGGCTTTACCTATGAGGCCCAAACTCCTGACCTCAAGTGAACCTCCCACTTTGCCCTCACACGGGGCTAGGATGCCAGGCAGGAACCACTAAGTCTGGCTCCTTTTCTTTTCTTTTATTTTGATTATATTGTTTTATTTTTAATTTATATTATTTTATTTCATTTCATCTCAATTCATTTCATTTTATATTTTATTTTATTTCATTTTATTTTATTTTACTCTAGTATTTTATTTTTTATTTTGTTGTGATAGGGTTTTGCTATAAGGCTCAGGTGAGTCTTACACTCCTGGCCTGAAGTGATCCTCCTGCCTCAACCTCCCAAAGTGTTTGGATGGCAGTCAAGACCCACTCAGTCTAGCTAATTTTTTTTACTATATTTGATTTTGTTTTGTTTTATTTTATGTTATTTTACTTCATTTTTTTTGTTTAATTTCATTTCATTTTGTTTTATTTTACTTTACTATTATATTTTTTATTTTGTAGAGACAGGGTTTTGCTATGAGGCTCAGGCTCATCTCAAACTCCTGGCCTCAAGTGATCCTCCCTGCTTGACCTCCCAAAGTGCTAGGATGTCAGGCAGGGACCACTAAGTCTGACTTTTTTTTAATTTATTTTATTTTAGTATACTATATATATTTTTTTATTTTGTAGTGACAACATTTTGTTATGAGGCTCAGGCAAGTCTCAAACTCCTGGCCTGAATCAATCCTCCCACCTCAGTCTTTCATAGTGCTTGGATGACAGTCAGCAAACACTAAGGCTGGCTAATTATTTTATTTTACTTTATTTTATTTTGTTTTATTTTATTGCATTTCATTTTATTTCATTTCATATTGTTTTATTTTATTTTACATTACTATTATTTATTTTTAGTTTTCAGTGACATGGTTTTGCCATAAGGCCCAGGCTAGTCTCACACTCCTTGCCTGAAGTGACCCTCCCACTTCAGCTTCCCAAAATCCTGGGCTGCTGGGCCAGAACCACTAAGTGTGACATTATTTTATTTTATTTCACATATTATGCAATATTATATTATATTATATTATTTTATTTTACTATTCTATGTCTGGCCTCAAGTGATCCTCCCACCCCAGCTTCCAAAGTCCTGGTATGCCAGGCAGGAACCACTAAATCTGACTAATTATTTTATTTTACTATTTTATTTTTTATTTTCTAGCAAAGGACTTTTATCATGAGCCCTAGGGTAGTCTCACTCTCCTGGTCAGAAGCAATCCACCCACCTCAGTCTCTCAAAATACTGGGATGACTGTCAGGACCAACTAAGTCTGGCTAATTTTGTTTTTATTGTATTTTATTTTACTTTCCTTTTTTATTTTTTCATTTTGTAACAAAAGGATTTTGGTATGAGTCCCAGGCTTGTCTCAAACTCTTGTTCTCAAGCAATCCTCTGGTCTTGGCCTTCCACAGTCCTGGGATGACAGGCAGGAAACACTAAGTTTGGCTATTTTATTTTATTATTTTATTTTACTTTACTATTTTATTTTTTATGTTGGAGAGTCAGAATTTTGCTATGAGGGTCAAGCTATCCTCAAACTCCTGGCCTCAAGCAATTCACCCACCTTGGTCTCCCAAAGTGCTGAAATGCCAGGTAGGAAATGCTAACTCTGGCAAATTATTTTATTTTATTTTACTTTACTATTTTTTTTTTTTGTTGAGACAGGATTTGGTATGAGGTCCAGGCTAGTCTCAAACTC
>NW_007259966.1:0-53983 GCF_000164805.1 Carlito syrichta | reverse complement strand
CTCCCAAAGTGCTGGGATGCCATGTAGAAACCCCTGAACCTGGCTGATATTTTATTTTATTTTAGTATTTATTTTATAATTTCGTAGTGATAGGGTTTTGCTATGAGCCCCAGGCTATTCTTAAACTCCTGACCTCAAGCAATCATCCTGTCTTGGCCTCCCAAAGTGCAGGGATGCCAGCCTGCAACCACTAGTCTGGCTAATTATTTTATTTTACTTTACTATTTTACCTTTTTATTGTGTAAAGACAGGGTTTTGCCATGAGCCCAAGGCTAGTGTCAACCTCCTGGCTTCCTGTAATCCTCCCTCATTGTGGGATGCCTCCAACAGTGCTGAGATCCCAGGTAGGAACCACTAAGTCTGGCCCTTTATTTTATTTTATTTTACTTCATTTTATTTTATTTTTCTATTTGGTAGAGACAGGCTTTACCTATGAGGCCCAAACTCCTGACCTCAAGTGAACCTCCCACTTTGCCCTCAGACGGGGCTAGGATGCCAGGCAGGAACCACTAAGTCTGGCTCCTTTTCTTTTCTTTTATTTTGATTATATTGTTTTATTTTATTTTTAATTTATATTATTTTATTTCATTTCATCTCAATTCATTTCATTTTATATTTTATTTTATTTCATTTTATTTTATTTTACTCTAGTATTTTATTTTTTTATTTTGTTGTGACAGGGTTTTGCTATAAGGCTCAGGTGAGTCTTACACTCCTGGCCTGAAGTGATCCTCCTGCCTCAACCTCCCAAAGTGTTCGGATGGCAGTCAAGACCCACTCAGTCTGGCTAATTTTTTTACTATATTTCATTTTGTTTTGTTTTATTTTATGTTATTTTACTTCATTTTTTGTTTAATTTCATTTCATTTTGTTTTATTTTACTTTACTATTATATTTTTTATCTTGTAGAGACAAGGTTTTGCTATGAGGCTCAGGCTCATCTCAAACTCCTGGCCTCAAGTGATCCTCCCTGCTTGACCTCCCAAAGTGCTATGATGTCAGGCAGGGACCACTAAGTCTGACTTTTTTTTAATTTATTTTATTTTAGTATACTATATTTTTTTTATTTTGTAGTGACAACATTTTGCTATGAGGCTCAGGCTCATCTCAAACTCCTGGCCTCAAGTGATCCTCCCTGCTTGACCTCCCAAAGTGCTAGGATGTCAGGCAGAGACCACTAAGTCTGACTTTTTTTTAATTTATTTTATTTTAGTATACTATATATATTTTTTTATTCTGTAGTGACAACATTTTGTTATGAGGCTCAGGCAAGTCTCAAACTCCTGGCCTGAATCAATCCTCCCACCTTGGCCTTTCATAGTGCTCGGATGACAGTCAGCAAACACTAAGGTTGGCTAATTATTTTATTTTCCTTTATTTTATTTTGTTTTGTTTTATTGCATCTCATTTTATTTCATTTCATATTGTTTTATTTTATTTTACATTACTATTATTTATTTTTATTTTTCAGTGACATGGTTTTGCCATAAGGCCCAGGCTAATCTCACACTCCTTGCCTGAAGTGACCCTCCCACCTCAGCCTCCCAAAATCCTGGGCTGCTTGACCAGAACCACTAAGTGTGACATTATTTTATTTTATTTCACATATTATGCAATATTATATTATATTATATTATATTATATTATATTATATTATTTTATTTTATTTTATTTTATTTTACTATTCTATGTCTGGCCTCAAGCGATCCTCCCACCCCAGCTTCCAAAGTCCTGGTATGCCAGGCAGGAACCACTAAATCCGACTAATTATTTTATTTTACTATTTTATTTTTTATTTTCTAGCAAAGGGCTTTTACCATGAGCCCTAGGCTAGTCTCACTCTCCTGGTTGGAAGTAATCCACCCACCTCAGTCTCTCAAAATATGGGGATGACTGTCAGGACCAACTAAGTCTGGCTAATTTTGTTTTTATTGTGTTTTATTTTTTCATTTTGTAACAAAAGGATTTTGGTATGAGTCTCAGGCTTGTCTCAAACTCTTGTCCTCAAGCAATCCTCTGGTCTTGGCCTTCCACAGTCCTGGGATGACAGGCAGGAAACATTAAGTCTGGCTATTTTATTTTATTATTTTATTTTACTTTACTATTTTATTTTTTATGTTGGAGAGTCAGAATTTTGCTATGAGGGTCAAGCTATCCTCAAACTCCTGGCCTCAAGCAATTCGCCCACCTTGGTCTCCCAAAGTGCTGAAATGCCAGGTAGGAACTGCTAACTCTGGCAAATTATTTTATTTTATTTTGCTTTACTATTTTTTTTATTTTGTAGAGACAGGATTTGATATGAGGTCCAGGCTAGTCTCAAACTCCTGGCCTCAAGTGAGCCTCCTGCCTCTGCCTTCCAAAATTCTGGGATGTCAGGCAGGAACCAGTAACACTGGTGAAATACTTTATTTTGTTTTATTTTATTTTAATTATTTTATTTTACTTTATTTTACTTTACTATTGTTCTTTTGTGTTTTGTAGAGACAGGGTTTACTATGAGGCCCAGGTTAATCTCAAACTCCTAGCCTCAAGCAATCCTCCCTCCTTGGCCTTCCAAAGTGCTGGGATGACAGGCAGGAGTCACTAAACCTGGATAATTATTTTATTTTATTTCATGTTATTTCATTTCATTTCATTTTGCTTCATATTTTATTTTATTTCATTTAATTTTTTACTCTAATATTTTATGTTGTTATTTTGTAGCAGCAGCAGGGTTTTGCAATGAGGCTCAAGGGAGTCTCACTTCCTGGCCTGAAGCAATCCTTCCCCCTTGGTCTCCCAAAGTGCTAGCATGACAGTCAGGAACCACTAAGTCTGGCTAATTATTTTATTTTGTTTTGTTTTGTTTCAATTTATTTTATATTAATTTACTTTTAAAAATTTTTGTAGATATAGGGTTTTGTTATGAGGCCCAGACTAATATCAAACTCCTGGCCTCCCTCAAGCATTCCTCCAACCTCGCCTTTCCAAAGTGCTGGGATGCCATGCAAGAACCAGTGAATCTGGCTAATTATTTTATTTTATTTTTCTTTATTGTTTTATTTTTTAATTCTGTAGTGACAGGGTTTTGCTATGAGCCTCAGCCTAGTCTCAAACTCTTGCCCTCAAGCAATCCTCCAGACTAGAATAACTAAGTATGATTAATTATTTTATTTTATTCCATTTATTTTATTTTACTTTACTATTCTATTTTTTTTTATTTTGTAGAGACAGGTTTTTGCTGAGTCCCAGGCTAAATTCAAACACCTGGCCTCAAGTGGTCCTCCTGCCCCAGCTTTTCAAATCCTGGTAAGCCAGGCAGGAATCACTAAATCTTACTAAGTATTCTATTTTATTTTAATTTAATTTATTTTAATTTATTTTACTTTACTATTTTAATTTTTTATTTTGCAGTGACAGGCTTTTGCTATGAGCCCCAGATTAGTCTCACCCTCCTGGCCTATAATGAGCCACCCACCTCAGCCTCCCACAGTGCTGGGATGACTGTCAGGAATGACTAAGTCTGGCTAATTTTTTAATTTTTTAATGTATTTTATATTGTTTTATTTTACCTTACTATTTTATTTTTTTATTTTATAAAGACAGGATTTTGCTATGAGGTCCAGGCTAGTCTCAAACACCTGACCTCAAGCAATCCTACCATCTTAGCCTTCCACAGTCCTGGGATGCCAGGCAGGAAACACTAATTTTGGCTCTTATTTTATTTTATTAGTCATGCCATTTCTTTTCTTTTAATTTTATAATATTTTATTTTACTTTATCATTGCATTTTTCAGTTTTGTAGAGATAGGATTTTCTGATGAGGTACAAGCTATCCTCAAACCTCTGGCCTCAAGATATCTTCCTGCCTCAGCCTCCCAAAGTGCTGGGATGCCAGGCAGGAACCACTAAATCTGGGTGCTTATTTTATTTTATTTTACTTTATTTATTTATTTTATTTTACTGTTTTATTTTTTAATTTTATAGAGACAGGGTTTTGCTGTGAGGCCCAGGCTAGTCTCAAACTCCTGCAGTCGGTCCTCACACCTTGGCCTCTCAATGTGCTGAGATGCCAGGCAGGAAGCATGAAGTCTGGCTAATTATTTTATTTTATTTTATTCATTTATTTTATTTTACTTTTCTTTACTACATTTTTTTTATTTTGTAGAGATAGTGTTTTGCCATAAGGCCCAGGCTTGTCTCACACTCCTTGCCAGAAGTGATAATCCCTCCTTGGCCTCCCAACTTGCTGGGATTACAGTGAGGAACCACTAAGTCTAGCTAATAATTAATTTTATTTTATTGAATTTTCTTTTCTTTTACTTCACTGTTTTTTTTTTTAATTTCTAGTGACAGTGTTTTGCTATGAGGCCCAGGCGAGTCTCAAACTCCTGGCCTCAAATGATCCTCCCACTTTGGCCTCTCCCAGTGCTGGGATTACAGGCTCGAACCACAAAATATGGCTTACTTTATTTTTTATTTTGTAGCCACAGGGTTTTGTGATGAGGCCCAGGCTAGTCTCACATGTCTGGAATGAAGTGATCCTCCCACCTCTGCCTCCCAATATGTGGGGATGACAATGAGGAACCACTAAGTCTGGCTAATTTTTATTTTAACTTATTTTATTTTATTTTAATTACTATTTTATTTTTTTAATTTGTAGAGACAGTGTTTTGCTATGAGCCCCAGGCTAGTCTCAAACTCTTGGCTTCAACTGATCCTCCTGCCATGACGCCCACATTGCTGGTATGCCAGGGAGGAACCACTAAGTATGGTTCTATTTTTTATTCTATTATATTTTATTTTAATTATTTTATTTTATGTTTTATGCTATTTTATGTTATTTTATTTCATTTTATATTTTATTTTATTTCATTTTATTTTGTTTTACTCTACTACTTTTTTTTCCTTTTTTTGTAGTGACAGGATTTTGATATGAGACTTAGTGAGTCTCACGCTCCTGACCTGAAGCAATCATCTTGCCTCAACCTCCCATAGTCCTGAGATGACAGTCAGTAACCACTAAGTCTTGATAATTTTTTTAAATTATTTTATTTTATTTCATTTCATTTTATACTTTTTAAAAATTTTTATTTTACTTTACTAATTTTTTTATTTTGTATAGAGAGGGTTTTCCTATAAGGCCGAGGATAGTCTCAAAGTCCTGGCCTCAAGCAAACCTCCCAACTTGATCTCCCGCAGTGCTGGGATGCCAGGAAGGAATTAAAAGTCTGGTTTATCTTATTTTATTTTCTAAATTTTATTTTATTTTACCTTACTTTACTACATATATTTTTATTTTGTAGAGACAGGGTTTTGCTATGAGGCCCAGGCTAATCTCAAATTCTTGGCCTCAAGTGATCCTCCAGCCTCCGTCTCCCAAATTGCTGGGATGCCATGTGGGAACCACTGAATCTGGCTAATTATTTAGCTTATTTTATTTTTCTTTAGTGTTTTATTTTTTAATTTTGTAGTGACAGGGTTTTTCTATGAGTCCCAGGCTAGTCTCACACTCCTGGCTTCAAGCAATTCTCCTTGAATCAGCCTCCAATGGTGCTGGGATGCCAGGCAGGAACCACTAAGTCTGGCTATTTTATTTTATTTTATTATTTTATTTTATTTTATTTATTTTTTATAGCAACAGGGTTTTGCCAAGAGGCCCAGGCTAGTCTCAAACTCCTGACCTAAAGTAGTCCACCTAACTTGGCCTCCCAAGTTCTGGGATGACTGTCAGGAATGATTGAGTCTGGCTAATTTTTTATTTATTTTATTTTACTTTACTTTAGTACTTTTTTTTAATTTATAGTGGCAGTGTTTTGCCATGAGGCCCAGGCTTGTCACATACCTGACCTGAAGCAATGCTCCCTCCTTGGCCTCCCAAAATGCTGGGAAGACAGTGAGGAAACACTAAGTCTAATTATTTTATTACATTTTATTTTATTTTATTTTTCTTTAGTGTTTTATTTTTTTATTTTGTAGAGATAGGACTTTGCTTTGAGCCCCAGGCTAGTCATAAACTCCTGGTTTCAAGCAATCCTCCTGCATCAGCCTTGGAAAGTTCTGGGATGCAAAGCAGGAACCAGTAAGTCTGGCTCTTTGTTTTATTTTATTTTATTTTATTTACTATTTTATATTTTTATTTGTAAAGACAGATTTTAGCTATGAGGCCCAGGCTACTCTCAAACTCCTGGCATCAAGCGATACTCCTGCCTTGTCTTCCCACAGTGCTGTTTTACCAGGCAGGAACCAATAAGTCTGGCTCATATAACTTTATTTTATTTATTTTGTTTATCCATTTTTTTAAAATTTACTATTTTATTTTTTTAGGTGACAGGTTTTTACCATGAGGCCTAGGCTAGTTTCACACTCCTGCTCTCATTTGAAACTCCCACCTCATCCTCCAAAAATGCTGTGATGACAGTGAGGAAACACTAAGTCTGACTCATTTTATTTGACGATATTTTATTTCATTTCATATTTTATTTTATTTCTTTTCTTTTACTCTACTATTTTATTTTTTTATTTTGTAGTGTCAGAGTTTTGCTATGAGATTCAGTTGAGTCTCATGCTACTGGCCTGAAGAAATCCTCCCATCTCAATCTCCCAAAGTGCTGGCATGACAGACAGAAACCACTAAGTCCGGCTAATTATTTTATTTTGTTTTATTTTATTTTATATTAATTTATAATTTTTTAATTTCAGAAAGACAGGGTTTTGTTATGAGACCCAGGCTAGTATCAAAGTGCTGATCTCAAGTGATCCTCCAGCCTCGACCTTCCAAAGTGCTGGAATGCCACCCAGGCACCAGTGAACCTGGTTAATTATTTATTTTATTTTATTTATCTTTAGCATTTTATTTTTTAATTCTTTCTCTTTTTTTTGAGTTGGAGTCTCACTCTGTCACCCAGACTGGAGTGCAGTGGCATGCTCCCGGCCACTGCAGCCTTGACCTGTTGTGCTCTGGAGATTCTTCTGTCTCAGCCTTCCAAGTAGCTTGAACTACAGGCATGAACTACCATGCCCATGTTATTTTTTGATTTATTGTAGAGGTGAGACCTCATCAAGTTGCCCAGATGGGTCTCGAGCCTGCGGGTTCAGGCAATCCACTCACCTCAGCCTACCAAAATGTGGGATTACAGGCTGAGTCACTGAACCCAGCTATCATTAATTCTGTAGTGACAGGGTTTTGCTATGAGGTCCAGGGTAGTCTCAAACTCCTGACCTCAAGTAATCCTTGTGCCTCGGCCTCCCCAAATCCTGGGATGCCAGGCTGGAACAACTAAGTGTGATTAATTATTTTATTTTATTTCATTTATTTTATTTTACTTTATTATTTTATTTTTTTAATTTTGTAGAGACAGGGTTTTGCTATGAGTCCCAGGCTAGACTCACACACCGAGCCTCAAGCGATCCTACCTCCCCAGCTTCCCAAATCCTGGTATGCCAGGTAGGAACCACGAAGTCTGGCAAACTATTTTATTTTTATTTTAATTAATTTATTTTATTCTATTCTATTTTATTTTACATTACTATTATTTTTTTGTAGTGACAGACTTTTGCCATGAGCCCCAAGCTAGTCTCACACTCCTGTCCTGAAGTGATCGACCCACCTCAGTCTCCCAAAGTTATGGGATGACTGTCAGGAACAAATAAGTCTGGCTAATTTTTAAATTTATATTATATTATTTTATTTTACTTTACTATTTTAGTTTTTTATTTTGTAGAGACAGGATTTTGCTACGAGGTCCAGGCTAGTCTCATACTCCTGGCCTCAAGCAATCCTCCAGTCTTGTCCTTCCACAGTCCTGGGATGCCAGGCAGGAAACACATACTTTGCCTCATTTTAGTTTATTTTATTTTATATTACTTTATGTCATGTCATTTCATTTCTTTTATTTTTATTTTATATTATTTTATATTATTTGGCTTTATCATTGTCATTTTCAGTTTTGTGGACATAGTGTTTTCCTATGAGATGCAGGCTATCCTCAAACTCCTGGCCTCAAGAGATCCTCTCAAAGTGCTGGAATGCCAGGCAGGAACCACAAAATCTGGCTAATTATTTTATTTTAATTTATTTATTTTATTTCATTTCCTTTTATTTTAATTTACTATTTCATTTTTTAGTTTTGTAGAGACAGGGTTTTGCTATGAGGCCCAGGCTACTCTCAAACTCCTGGTCTCAAGCGATCCTCACACCTTGGCCTCGCAATAGGCTGGGATGCCAGGCAGGAACCATTAAGTCTAGGTAATTATTTTATTTTATTTTATTCATCTTATTTTATTTTTCTTTACTATATTATTTTTTTATTTTGTAGAGATATGTTTTGTTATGAGGCCCAGGCAAGTCTAACACTCCTGACCTGAGCGATACTCCCTCCTCGGCCTCCCCAAATGCTGTGACGACAGTGAGGAACCCACTAAGTCTGGCTCATTATTTTATTTTATTGCATTGTATTTTACTTTGTTTTACCATTATTTATTTTATTTAGTAGAGATAGTGTTTTGCTATGATGCCTGGTTAGTATCAAATTCCTGGCCTCAAGCAATCCTACCAATTTGGTCTCTCATATGTCTGTGATACCAGACATTAACCTCTAACTCTGGCTCATTTTATTTAATATTATTATTCTATTTTACTTTATTTGATTACATTTTATTTTACTATTGTATATTTTTATTTTGTAGAGACAGGGTTTTGCTATGAGACCCAGGCTAGTCTCAATCACCTGGCCTCAACTGATCCTCCCACCCTGGCTTTTCAAAGTTCTGGTATGCCAGGTTGGAACCACTAAGCCTGGCTATGTTATTTATTTTATTTTGTTTTGTTTTATTGTATTGTATTGCATTGTATTATAATGTATTTCATGGTATTTTATTGTATTTTACTATACTTTACTATTTTATTTTTTATTTTGTAGGGAGAGTGCTGTGCTATGAGGCCCAGGCAAGTCTCAAACTACTAACCTCAAGTGATCCTCTGGTCTTGACCTCCTACAGGGCTGGGATGCCAGGCAGGAATCACTATGTCTGACTCAATTTATTTTAAATTTTATTTTATATTATTTTATTTCATTTTATTTTACTTTGCTTTACTATTTTTTGTTTTATTTTGTAGAGATAGTGTTTTGCTGTGAGTCCCAGGATACTCTCCAACTCTTGGCCTCAAGTGAACCTCCCATTTTGGTCTCTAAAAGTGCTGGGGTAAGAGTGAGGAACCACTGAGTCTGGCTTATTATTTCATTTCATTTCATTTATTTTTATTTTATGTTATTTTAGTTTACCTTATTTTTCAATTTAAATTTTTATTTAGTAATGACAGGGTTTTGTGATGATCCCTTGGTTAATCTCACACTCCTGGCCTGAAATGAACCTCCCACTTTAGCTTCTCAAAATGCTAGGATGACTATGAGGAACCACTAAGTCTTTCTAATTATTTTATTTTATATCATGTCTTTTTTTTCATTTTATTTTATTCTATTCTATTCTATTTTATTTTACTTTATCATTGTAAGTTTTAATTTTGTAGAGACAGGGTTTTCCTATGAGGCTCAGACTAGTCTCAAGCTCCTGGCCTCAAGAGATTCTCCCGCTTCAGCGTCCCAAAATGCTGGGTTGTCAGGCAGGAACCACTAAACCTGGCTAATTATTTTATTTTATTTTACTTTACCATTTTATTTTTTAATTTTGCATAGACAATGTTTTGCTATGAGGCCCAGGGTAGTCTCAAATCCTGGCCTCAAGTGATCCTTGCACCTCAGCCTTGCAATGTGCTGGGATGCCAGGCAGGAACCATTAAGTCTGGCTAATGATTTTATCTTATTTCATTTTATATTTCTTTACTATTTTATCTTTTTATTTTGAAGAGACTGTGTTTTGCTATGAGGCAAAATAATTTTATTTTATTGAAATTTATTGCTTTGTATTTTATTTTGTTTTATTGTATTTTACTTTGCTGTACTATTTTGTTTTTTTATTTTGTAGGAACAGTGTTTTGCTGTGAGGTCAGGCTACTCTAAAACACCTGGCCTCGAGTTACTCTTGCCCCAGTGTCCCAAAGTGCTGGTATGCCATGTAGGAACCACCAAGTCTGGCTAATTTTTATTTATATTAATTTATTTTATGTTATTTTATTTATCTTTATTTTACAACTTTTTAAAAAAATTTTATCACAACAGAGTTTTCCCATGATTCCAGGCTAGTCTCACACTCCTGGCCTGAAGCAATACTCTGCCTCAGCCTCCCAAAGTGCTAGGTTGACTGTGAGGAACCACTATGTCTTTCTAATTATTTTAAATTATCTTATTTTATTTTACTTTAGTACTTTATTTTTTTTAATTTGTAGAGACAGGGTTTTGCTATGAGCCCCAGTCTAGTCTCAAACTCCTGGCTTCAACCAATCCTTGTGCCTCAACCTCCAACAATGCTGGGAAGCCAGGGAGGAAACAGTAAGTCTAGATCGATTTTTAAATTTTATTATATTTTATTTTAATTAATTAATTTATTTTATGTTATTTTATTTCATTTCAGTATTTATTTTATTTAATTTTACTTTTTATTTAATTTTATTTTACTCCACTATTTTTTTTTTATTATGTAATGAAAGAGTTTTACTATGAGGGTCAGGCAAGTCTCACTCTGATCCTGTGGTGCCTCAGCCCCCCAAATTGCTGGGATGATAGTCAATAACCACTGTCTGGTTAATTATTTTATTTTATTTTATATATTTTATTTTATTTTACTATTGTTTTAAAAATTTTGTATAGATAGGTTTTTCCTATAAGGCCCAGGCTAGTCTGAAGGTCCTGGCCCCAAGCAAACCTCTTGCCTTGGTCTCCCACAGTGCTGGGATGCCAAGCAGGAACTAAATATCTGGTTCATGTTATCTTATTTTTTTATATTTTATATTTTATTTTATTTTATCTTGCTTTACTACTTAATTTTTATTTTGTAGAGACAGGGTTTTGCTATGAGGCCCAGGCAAATCTCAAATTCTTGAGCTAGAGTGATATTCCAGCCTCAGCCTTCCAAAGTGCTGGAATGCCATGCAGAAACCACTGAGTCTGGCTGATTATTTACTTTATTTTATTTTTCTTAGGTATTTTATTTTTTAATTTTGTAGTGACAGGGCTTTGCTATGAGGCCCAGGATAGTCTCAACCACCTGGCCTCAAGCTATCCTACTCCCTTGGTATCCCAAAGTGCTGGGATCCCACCCTGGAATGACTAAGTCTGGCTAATTATATTATATTATATTATTTTATTTTATTTCATTATATGTTATTTCATTTTACTTAACTTTACTAACTTATTTTTTCATTTTGTACTGACAGAGTCCTGAGATCAGGCCCAGGCTATCTCACACTCCTGACCTGAAGTGACCCATTTGCCTCGGTCTCCCAAAGTGCTGGTATGACTGTGAGGAATAACTAAGTCTGATTTATTTTAAATTTATTTTATTTTATTTTTTACTATTTTATTTATTTTGTAGAGGCACTCTGTAACTATGTAGCTCAGGCTAGTCTCAAACACCTGGCCTCAAGCAATACTCCTGCCCTGGCTTAACAAAGTCCTGGTATGTGATACAATTTATGTTATTTATCTTTATTTTACAACTTTTAAAAAAATTTTATCACAACAGAGTTTTCCCATGATTCCAGGCTAGTCTCACACTCCTGGCCTGAAGCGATACTCTGCCTCAGCCTCCCAAAATGCTAGGTTGACTGTGAGGAACCACTATGTCTTTCTAATTATTTTAAATTATCTTATTTTAAAATCTGGCTAATTTTTATTTTATTTTGTGTTATTATAGTTTATTTTACATTATTTTATGTTATTTTATTTAACTTAACATTTTTTTTATTTTTTTTTATTTTGTAGCAACAGGGTTTTGCCATTAGCCCAAGGCTATTATCACACTCCTGGCCTATAGTGATCCTCTCACTTTGGCCTCCCAAAATGCTATGATCACTTTGAGGAACAACTAAGTCTTTCAAATTATTTTATTTTATTTTACTTTACTATTTTTAAATTTTATTTTGTAGTGATAGGGTTTTGCCATGAGGCCCAGGCTATTCTCATACACTTGGCCTGAAGCAATGCTCACACCGCAGCCTCCCAAAATGTTCGAATGACAATGAGGAAACAATAAGTCTGGCTAATTATTTTATTTCATTTTATTTTAATGTATTTTATTTTACTTTACATTAGTATTTTTTTTTATTTTGTAGAGACAGTGTTTTGCTATGATCCCCAGGCTAGTCTCACACTCCTGGCCTCAAGAAATCCTCCCACATCAGCCTCCAACAGTGCTGGGATACAAGGCAAGATCCACAAAGTCTGGCTCTTTACTTTATTTTATTTTATTTTTCTATTTTATTTTTTTATCTTGTAGTGACAGGGTTTTGCCAAGAGGCCGAGGCTAGTCTCACATTCCTGGCCTGAAGCAATCTGCCCAACTTGTCCTCCCAAAGTGCTGGAATGACTGTCAGGAATGATTAAGTCTACCTAATATTTTAATTTATTTCAATTTATTTTATTTCACTTTACTTAATTTTATTTTACTTTATTATACTTTAATATTTTATTTTTTAATATTGTAGTGACAGGATTTTGCAATGAGGCCCAGGGTAATCCCACACACCTGGCCTAAAGTGATGCTTTTGCCTCAGCCTACCAAAATGCTGAGATGACAGTGAAGAAACACTAAGTCTGCCTAATTATTTTATTTTATTTTATTTACTTTAGTATTTTTTTTTATTTTGTAGAAACAGGGTGTAGCTATGAGCCCCAGGCTAGTCATAAACACCCAGCTTCAAACAATCCTCCCACATCGGCCTCTGACAGTGCTGGGATGCCAGTTAGGAACCACAAAGTGTGGCTCTTTATTTTATTTTGTTTTATTTTGAATTTTATTTGTTTTGTTTTATTGAACTGTTTTATTTCTTTATTATGCAGAGACGGGCTTTAGCTATGAGGCCCAGGTTACTCTCAAACTCCTGGCATCAAGTGATACTCCCACCTTATCCTCCCACAGTGTTGGTATGACAGGCAGGAACCACTAAATCTGGCTCATATAACTTATTTTTTATTTTGTTTATTGGTTTTGTTTTTTACCTTACTATTTTTTTTTTCCTTTTCATTTTGAGGTGACAGGGTTTTCCCATGAGGCCGAGGCTAGTCTCAAACTCCTGGTCTCAAGCGATCCTCACACCTTGGTCTCATATTGTGCTGGAATGCCAGGCAGGAACCATTAAGCCTAGCTAATGATTTTATTTTTTTATCTTCTTTTATTTTTCTTTGCTATTTTATTTTTTTATTTTGTAGAAATAGTGTTTTGTTATGAGGCCCAGGCTAGTCTCACATTCCTGGCCTGAGCGATACTCCCTCCTCGGCCTCCCAAAATGCTATGATGATAGTGAGGAACTACTAAGTCTTGCTCATTATTTTATTTTATTGCCTTGTATTTTATTTTACTTTACTATTATTGATTTTATTTCATAGAGATAGTGTTTTGCTATGACGCCTGACTAGTATCAAACTTCTGGCCTCAAGCGATCCTTCCAAATTTGCCTCACATGTGTCTGCGATGCCATTCATGAACCTCTAACTCTGGCACATTTTATTTAATATTATTATTTTATTTTACTTTATTTTATCACATTTTATTTACCATTGTATACTTTTACTTTGTAGAGACAAGGTTTTGCTATGAGACCCAGGCTAGTCTCAATCACCTGGCCTCAACTGATTCTCCCACCCTGGTTTTTCACAGTTCTAGTATACCAGGCCAAAACCACTAATTCTGGCTATGATATTTAATTTTATTTTGTTTTATTGCATTGTATTGTATTGCATTGTACTACAATGTATTTTATAGTATTTTATTGTATTTTACTATACTTTACTATTTTACTTTTTTGTTTTGTAGAGAGAGTGTTTTGCTATGAGGCACAGGTCAGTCCCAAACTACTGGCCTCAAGTCACCCTCTAGACTTGGGGTACTAAAAGGCTGGGATGCCAGGTAATAATCACTATGTCTGATTCAGTTTATTTTAAATTTTATTTTATATTATTTTATTTTATTTTACTTTGCTTTACTTTTTTTTATTTTGTAGAGACAGTGTTTTGATGTGAGTCCCAGGGTAATCTCCAACTCCTGGCTTCAAGGGAACCTCCCACTTTGGCCTCCCAAAGTGCTGGGATGAGAGTGAGGAACCACTGAATCTGGCTAATTATTTTATTTTATTTATTTATTTTTATGTTATGTTATTTTAGTTTACCTTATTTTACAATTTAATTTTTTAAATTTTGTAGTGATAGGGCTTTGCCATGATCCCCTGGCTAATCTCACATTCCTGGCCTGAACTGATCCTCCCACCTTAGCTTCCCATGATGCAAGGACGACTGTGAGGAACCACTAAGTCTTTCTAATTATTTTATGTCATGTCATGTCTATTTTATTTTGTATAATGTTATTATATTTTACTTTATAATTGAATGTTTTAATTTTGTAGTGACAGGGTTTTCCTATGAGGCCCAGAGTAAACTCATGCTCCTGGCATCAAGAGATCCTTCTGCTTCAACCTCCCAATATGCTGGAATGCCAGGCAGGAACCACTTAATATGGCTAATTATTTTATTTTATTTTACTTTATTTATTTAAATTTCTTTTTATTTTATTTTACTATACTATTTTATTTTTTAATTTTGTATATGCAGGGTTTTGCTATGAGGCCCAGGGTAGTCTCAAAATCCTGGCCTCAAGTGATCCTTGCACCTCAGCCTTGCAATGTGCTGGGATGCCAGGCAGGAACCATTAACTCTGGCTAATTATTTTATTTATCTTATTTCATTTTATATTTCTTTGCTATTTTTATTTTTTTTATTTTGTAGAGACCTTGTTTTGGTATGAGGTAAAATAATTTTACTTTATTGGAATTTATTGTTTTGTATTTTATTTTGTTTTGTTCTATTTTACTTTGGTTTACTTTTTTTTTTTTAATTTTGTAGGAACAGTGTTTTCCTATGAGGCCAGGCTACTTTAAATCACCCCACCTCAAGAGTTACTCTTGTCCCAGCTTCCCAAAATGCTGGTATGGCATGCAGGAACCACCAAGTCTGGCTAATTTTTATTTTATTTTAATTTATTTTATGTTATATTATTTATCTTTACTTTACAATTTTTTTTTATTTTGTTGTGACAGAGTTTGACATGAGTCCCAGGCTAGTCTCACACTCCTGGCCTGAAGCAATACTCTGCCTCAGACTCCCAAAATGCTAGGATGACTGTGAGGAACCACTATGCCTTTCTAATTATTTTAATTTACCTTATTTTATTTTATTTTCCTATTTTATTTTTTTAATTTGTAGAGACAGGGTTTTGCTATGAGCCCCAGGCTAATCTCAAACTCCTGGCTTCAAGCGATCTTTCTGCCTCAGCCTCCCACAGTGCTGAGATGCCAGGGAGGAACCACTAAGTCTGGCTCTATTTTTTAATTTTATTATATTTTATTTTTATTAATTAATTATATTTTATGTTATTTTTTGTTATTTTATTTCAGTTCATTTTTATTTTATTTTATTTCAGTTTTATTTTATTTCATTTCATTTCATTTTACTTTATTATTTTATTTGTTTATTGTGTCATGACAGAGTTTTTCCATGAGGCTCAGGTGAGTCTCACTCTTATTCTCCTACCTTAGCCCCACAAAAGTGCTGGGATGAAAGTGAGTAACAACTAAATCTGGTTAATTATTTTCTTTTATTTTACTATTTTTAAAAAATTTTTGTATAGACAGGTCTTTCCTATAAGGCCCAGGCTATTCTCAATGTCCTGGCTACAAGCAAACCTCCTGCCTTGGTCTCCCACAGTGTTGGGATACCAGACAGAAACTAAAAGTTTGGTTCATGTAATCTCATTTTATTTTATATTCTATATTTTATTTTATTTTATCTTACTTTACCACTTTACATTTTTACTTTGTAGAGACAGGGTTTTGATATGAGGCCCAGGCCAATCTCAAATTCTTGAGGTAGAGTGATCCTCCTGCCTCGGCCTCCCAAAGTGCTGGAATGCCATGCAGGAACCACTGAGTCTGGCTAATTATTTACTTTATTTTATTTTTCCTAGGTATTTTATTTTTTAATTTTGTAGTGACAGAGTTTTGCTATGAGGCCCAGGATAATCTCAAACACCTGGTCTCAAGCTACCCTCCTGCCTTGGTCTCCCACAGTGCTGGGAACCAGCCTGGAACCACTAAGTCTGGCTAATTATATCATTTTATTTTATTATATTACATGTTATTTTATTTTATTTTACTTTACCATTTTATTTTTTCATTTTGTAGTCACAGGGATTTACCCTCAGGTCCAGGCTAGTCTCACACTCCTGGGCTGAAGTGATCCTCCTGCCCCGACCTGTGAAAATGCTAGGATGTCTTTAAGGAAATGCTGTCTTTCTAATTATGTTATTTTATTTTATTTTGCTTTAGTATTTTTTATATTATTTTGTAGTGATGGGGTTTTGCCATAAGGCCCAGTCTAGTCTCAAACACTTGGCCTGAAGTGAGGCTCACATCTCAGTCTCCCAAATGTTGGGATGACAGTAAAGAAACACCAAGTGTGGCTAATTACTTTATTTCACTTTATTTTAATGTATTTTATTTTACTTTGCTTTAGCATTTTATTTTTTTTTATTTTGTAGAGACAGCATTTTGCTATGAGCCCCAGGCTAGTCTCACACTTCTGGTTTCAAGAAATCCTCCCACGTCAACCTTCAACAGTGCTGGGATGCCAGGCTAGATCCATTAAGTCTGGTCCTTTATTTTATTTTATTTCACTATTTTATTTTTTTATTTTGTTGTGACAGAATTTTGCCAAAGGCCCAGGCTAGTCTCCAACTCCTGGCATCAAGTGATACTCCTGCCTTATCCTCCCACAGTGCTGGTATGCCAGGCAGGAACCACTAAGTCTGGCTCATATAACATTTTTTTATTTTGTCCATTGCTTTTGTTTTTTACTTTACTATTTTTTTTTTTCATTTTGAGGTGACATGGTTTTGCCATGAGGTCCAGGCTAGTCTCAAACTCCTGGTCTCAAGCGATCTTCGAACCTTGGACTTGCAATGTGCTGTGATGCCAGGCAAGAACCTTATGTCTAGCTAATTATTTTATTTATTTTATTCATCTTCTTTAATTTTTCCTTACTATATTATTTTTTATTTTGTAGAGACATGTTTTGTTATGAGGCCCAGTCTAGTCTCACACTCCTGGCCTGAGCAATACTCCCTCCTCAGCCTCCCAAAATGCTGTGATGACAGTAAGGAACAACTAAGTCTGGCTCATTATTTTATTTTATGGCATATATTTTACTTTGCTGTACTATTATTTATTTTATTTAGTGGAGATAGTGTTTTGCTATGATGCCTGGCTAGTATCAAACTCCTGGCCTCCAGCGATCCTCCCAATTTGGCCTCTCACATGTCTGCAATGCCCGTAGTGAACTTCTAACTCTGGCTCATTTTATTTAATATTATTATTTTATTTTACTTTATTTTACTATTGTATATTTTTATTTTGTAGAAACAGGGTTTTGCTATGAGAACCAGGATAGTCTCAATTACCTGGCCTCAACTGATCCTCCCACCCTGGTGTTCCAAAGTTCTGGTATGCCAGGCCAGAACCACTAAGTCTGGCTATGTTGTTCAGTTTATTTTATATTATTGTATTGGATTGCACTGTATTATAATGTATATAATTGTATTTTATTGTACTTAATATACTTTACTATTTTATTTTTTAATTTTGTAGAGAATGTGTTTTGCTATGAGGCCCAGCAAGTCTCAAACTACTAGCCTCATGTGATCCTCTGACCTCGGCCTCCTAGAGGACTGGGATACCAGGCAGAAATCACTATGTCTGAATCTATTTATTTAAAATTTTATTTTATATTAATTGATTTGATTTGATTTTAATTTGCTTTACTTTTTTTTTATTTTGTAGAGACAGTATTTTGCTGTGAGTCCCAGGCTAGTCTCAAACTGCTGGCCTCAAGAGAACCTCGCACTTTGAGAGTGAGGAACCACTGGTTCTCATGAAGTATTTTATTTTATTTATTTTCTTTAGCTTTATTTTATGTTATTTTAGTTTACATTATTTTATAATTTAGTTTTTATTATTTTGTAGTGACAGGGTTTTGCCCTCATCCTCTGGCTAATCTCACACTCCTGGCCTGAACTGATCCTCCCACCTTAGCCTCCCAAAATGCTAGAATGTCTGTGAGGAACCACTATGCCTTTCTAATTATTTTATTTTATTTTATGTCATGTCTTTTCTTTTCATTTTATTTTATATTATTTTATTTTATTTTATTTTACTTTATCATTGTATGTTTTAATTTTGTAGAGACAGTATTTTTCTATGAGGGCCAGACTACTCTCAAGGCAAGGTCCTGGTCTCAAGATATCCTCCTGATTCGGACTCCCAAAATGCTGGGTTGTAAGGCAGGAACCAGCTAAATCTGGCTAGTTATTTTATTTTATTTTATTTTACTTTATTTATTTTATTTCATTTCATTTTATTTTATTTTACTTTATTTATTTTATTTCATTTCATTTTATTTTATTTTACTTTACTCTTTTATTTTTTAATTTTGTATAAGCAGGGTTTTGCTGTAAGGCCTAGGTTAGTCTCAAAATCCTGGCCTCAAGTGATTCTCACACCTCAGCCTTGCAATGTGCTGGGATGCCAGGCAGGAACCATTAATAATGACTAATTATTTTATTTATTTTATTTCATTTTATTATTCTTTACTTTTTTATTTTGTAGAGACTTTGTTTTGCTATGAGGCAAAATAATTTTATTTTATTGGAATTTATTGTTTTGTATTTTATTTTGTTTTATTGTATTTTACTTTACTATATTATTTTTTTTTATCTTGTAGGAACAGTGTTTTGCTATGAGGCCAGGCTACTCTAAAACACCTGGCCTCAAGAGTTACTCTTGCCCCAGCTTCCCAAAGTGCTGGTATGCCATGCAGGAATCACCAAACCTAGCTAATTTTTATTTATATTAATTTATTTTATGTTATTTTATTTATCTTTATTTTACAATTTTATTTTTATATTTTGTCGTGACAGTTTTGCCATGAGTCCCAGGCCAGTTGCACACTCCTGGCCTGAAACAAGACTCTGCCACAGACTCCCAAAATGCTAGGATCACTGTGAGGAATGACTACATCTTTCTAATTATTTTAATTTATCTTATTTTATTTATTTTAGTATTTTTTTAATTTGAAGAGACAAGTGTTTTTCTATGAGCCCCAGGCTAGTCTCAAATTCCTGGCTTCAACTGATCCTTCTACTTCAGCCTCCCACAGGGCTGGGATGTCAGGGAGGGTCCACTAAGTCTCACTCTATTTTTAAAATTTATTATATTTTATTTTATGTTATTTTTTGTCATTTTATTTCATTTCATTTTTTATTTTATTTTATTTCATTTTTAATTTTATTGTATTTCATTTCATTTCATTTTCCTCTGCTATTTTATTTTTTTAGTGTGTAGTGACAGAGTTTTTCTATGAGCCTCAGGGGAGTCTCACTCTGATCCTCCTGCCTCAGCCTCCCAAAGTGTTGGGATGACAGTAAGTAACAACTAAGTCTGGTTATTTTATTTTATTTTATATATTTTATTTTTCTGTGTTTTAAAATTTTGTATAAACAGGTTTTTCCTATAATGCCCAGGCTATTCTCAATATCCTGGCTCCAGGCAAACCTCCTGCTTTGGTCTCCCACAGTCCTGGGATGCCAGGCAGGAACTAAAACTCTGGTTCATGTTATCTCATTTTATTACATATTCTATATTTTATTTTACTTTATCTTACTTTACTACTTTATATTTTTACTTTGTAGAGACAGGGTTTTGATATGAGGCCCAGGTCAATCTCAAATTCTTGAACTAGAGTGATCCTCTAGCCTCGGTCTCCCAAAGTGTTGTAATGCCATGCAAGAACCACTAACTCTGGGTAATTATTTACTTTATTTTATTTTTCTTAGGTATTTTATTTTTTAATTTTGTAGTGACAGGGTTTTGCTATGAGGCCCAGGATAGTCTCAACCACCTGGCCTCAAGCTATCCTCCTGCCTCTGCCTCCCAAATTCCAGGGATCCCTGCCTGAAACCAATAAGTCTGACTAATTATATTATATCATTTTATTTTATTTTATGTTATTTCATTTTATTTTACTTTACTATTTTATTTCTTCATTTTGTAGTGACAGGGTTTTGCCATCAGTCCCTGGCTAGTCTCACACTCCTGGCCTGAAGTGGCCCCCTCGCTTCAACCTCCCAAAGTGCTGATAAGACTGTGAGGAATGACTAAGTCTGGTTTAGTTTTAAATTTATTTTATTTTTTTTCCGTTTTTTAATTTAATTTTATTTTGTAGAGTGTTTAGCTATGATGCCCCGGCTAGTCTCAAACACCTGCCTCAAGTGATACTTCTGCCTGGCTTAACAAAGTCCTGGTATGTGATGCAGGAACCACTAATTCTGGCTATTTTTTACTTCTTTATATTTGTTTCACTTTATTTTACATTATTTTATGTTTTTTTTTAACTTTACAAATTTTAAAAACTTTTGTAGCAACAGGGTTTCACCATGAACCCCAGGCTGGTATCACACTCCCGGCCTGAAGTGATCCACGTGCCTTGACCTCCCAAAATGCTAGGATGATTTTGAGGAACCACTAAGTCTTTCTAATTATTTTTATTTTATTTTACTTTATTTTACTTTACTATTTTTTAAATTTCATTTTGTAATATTAGGGTTTTGCCATGAGGCCCAGGCTAGTCTCATACAGTTGGCCTGAAGCAATGGTCACACCTCAGCCTCCCAAAAGGTTGGGATGACACAAGGAAACACTGTCTGGTTAATATTTTATTTCATTTTATTTTACTGTATCTTATTTTACTTTACTTTAGTATTTTTTTTTTAATTTTGTAGAGACAAGGCTTTACTATGAGCCCCAGGCTAATCTCACACTCCTGGCTTCAAGATATCCTCCCACATCAGCCTCTGACAGTGCTGGGATGCCAGGCAGGATCCACTATGTCTAGCTCTTTACTTTATTTTATTTATTTTACTATTTTTTTTTCTTGTAGTGACAGGGTTTTGCAAAGAGGCCCAGGCTAGTCTCACACTCCTGGCCTGAACCAATCTGGCTGACTTGGCCTCCTAAAGTGCTGGAATGACTGTCAAGAATGATTAACACTGGCTAGTATTTTATTTTATTTTATTTTATTTCATGTTACTTAATTTTATTTTATTTTATTATACTTTAATACTTTGTTTTTTTATATTGTAGTGACAGGATTTTGCCATGAGGCCATGGGTAGTCTCACAATCCTGGCCTAAAGCAATGCTCTCACCTTGGCCTCCCAAAATGCTGAGATGACAGTGAGCAAACACTAAATCTCGCTAATTATTTTATTTTACTTCATTTTATTTTAGTTTATTTTACTTTACTTTGGTATTTTACTATTTTATTTTGTAGAAACAGGATTTTTCTTTGAGCCCCAGGCTAGTCATAAACACCCAGCTTCAAGCAATCCTCCTGCATCGGTCTGTGACAGTGCTGGGATGCCAGGTAGGAACAACTAAGTCTGGCTCTTTATTTTATTCTATTTAATTTTGTTGTTTCATTTTACTTTATTTTATTTTATTTTATTTTACTTTACTGCTTTATTTCTTTATTTTGTAGAGATAGGCTTCAGCTATGATGCCCAAGTTACTCTCAAACTCATGGCATCAGGAGTTTATCCACCTTATCCTCCCACAGTGCTGGTATGCCAGGAAGAAAACTACTAAGTCTGGCTCATATAACTTTTTTATTTTATTGATTTTGCTTTTTACTTTACTATTTTTTTTTTTCATTTTGAAGTGATAGGGTTTTGCCATGAGACCAATGCTAATCTCAAACTCCTGGTCTCAACCAATCCTCGCACCTTGGCCTCACAAAGTGCTGGGATGCCAGGCAGGAACCATTAAGTCTTGCTAATTATTTTATTTTATTCATATTATTTTATTTTTCTTTACTTAATTATTTTTTTAGTTTTTAGAGACACTGTTTTGTTATGAGGCCAAAGCCAGTCTCACACTCCTGGCCTGAGCGATACTCCCTCCTCAGCCTCCAAAAATGCTGTGATGACATTGAGGAAACACTAAGTCTGGCTCACTATTTTATAGCACTGTATTTTACTTTGCTGTACTATTATTTATTTTATTTAATAGAGATAGTGTTTTGCTATTATGCCTGGCTAGTATCAAACTCCTGGCCTCCAGCAATCCTCTCAATTTGGCCTCTCACATGTCTGTGATTCCACTTGTGAACCTCTAACTCTGGTTCATTTTATTTAATAATATTATTTTATTTTACTTTATTTTATTACATTTTATTTTACTATTGTATATTTTTATTTTTTAGAGACAGGGTTTTGCTATGAGACCCAGGCTAGTTGCAATCACCTGACCTCAACTGATCCTCCCATCCTGGCTTTTCAAAGTTCTGGTATGCCAGGCTGGAACCACTAAATCTGTCTATGTTATTTAATTTATTTTATTTTTTTATTGTATTGTATTATATTGCATTTTATTATATTGTATTTCATTGTATTTTACTATACTTTACTATTTCTTTTTTTATGTTGTAGAGAGAGAGTTTTTCTATGAGGCCCAGGCAAGGCTCAAACTACTGGCCTCAAGAGATCTGCCAGCCTCAGCTTTCTACAGGGCTGGGATGAGAGTGAGGAACCACTGAGTTTGGTTAATTATTTTATTTTATTTTATTTCTTTATTTTTTCATTTTATGCTATTTTAGTTTACTTTATTTTACAATTTAATTTTTTTATTTTGTAGTGACAGGGTTTTACCATGATTCCCTGGCTAATCTCACACTCCTGGCCTGAACTGATCCTCCCACCTTAGCATCCCAAAATGCTAGGATGACTGTGAGGAACCACTAAATCTTTCTAATTATTTTATTTTATGTCATGCCATGTCTTTTCATTTTATTTTATTTTATATAATTTTATTATATTTTACTTTATCATTGTATGTTTTAATTTTGTAGAGACAGGGTTTTCCTATGAGGCCCAGTCTAGTCTCAAACTCCTGGCCTCAAGAGATCCTTCCACTTCAGCTTCCCAAAATGCTGGGTTGCTAGACAGAAACTACTAAATCTGGCTAATTATTTTATTTTATTTTACTTTATTTCATTTTATTTTACTTTACTGTTTTATATTTTTAGTTTATATAGACAGGGATTTGCCATGAGACCCACGGTATTCTCAAAATCCTGGTCTCAAGTGATCCTCGCACCTCAGCCTTGCAATATGTTGGGATGCCAGGCAGGAACCATTATGTCTGGCTAATGATTTTATTTATGTTATTTCATTTCATATTTCTTTACTATTTTATTTTTTTTATTTTGTAGAGTCCTTGTTTTGGTATGAGGTAAAATAATTTTATTTTATTGGAATTTATTGTTTTTGTTTTTTATTTTGTTTTATTGTATTTTACTTTGCTTTACCATATTTTTTTTTATTTTGTAGGAACAATGTTTTCCTATGAGGTCAGACTACTCTACAACACCTGGTCTTAAGAGTTACTCTTGCCCTACCTTCCCAAAGTCCTGGTATGACATGCAGAAACCACCAAGTCTGGCTAATTTTTATTTTATTTTAATTTATTTTATGTTATTTTATTTATCTTTACTTTACAATTTTATTTTTTTATTTTGTAGCAACAGAGTTTTTCCATGAGTCCCAGGCTAGTCTCACACTCCTGGCCTGAAGCGATACTCTGCCTCAACCTTCCAAAATGCTATGATGACTGTGAGGAGTCACTACATCTTTCTAATTATTTTAATTTATCTTATTTTATTTTCTTATTTTATTTTTTAATTTGTAGAGACAGGGTTTTGCTATGAGCGCCAGGCTAGTCTCAAACTCTTGGCTTCAACTGATCCTTCTGCCTCAGCCTCTCAAAGTGCTGGGATGCCAGGGAGGAACCACTAAGTCTGGCTCTATTTTTTAATTTTATTATATTTTATTTTTGTTAATTAATTTTATTTTATGTTTTTCTTATTTCATTTATTTTTTATTTTATTTCATTTTTATTTTGTTTTATTTCATTTCATTTTATTTTACTCTACTATTTTTTTTATTGTGTAGTAACAGAATTTTTCTATGAGGTTCAGGTGAGTATCACTCTGATCCATCTGCCTTAGCCCCCCAAAGTGCTGGGAAGACAGTCAGTAACAATTAATCTGGTTAATTATTTTATTTTATTTTATACTATATATTTTATTTTTCTATTTTTAAAAATATTTTGTATAAACAGGTTTTTCCTATAAGGCCAAAGCTATTCTCAATTTCCTGGCTCCAAGCAAACCTCCTGCCTTGGTCTCACACAGACCTGGTTTGCCAGGCAGGAAGTAAAAGCCTAGTTCATGTTATCTCATTTTATTTGATATTCCATATTTTATTTTACTTTATCTTACTTTACTACTTTATATTTTCACTTTGTAGAGACAGGATTTTGCTATGAAGCCCAGGCCAATCTCAAATTCTTGAGCTAGTGTGATACTCCAGCCTCGGCCTCCCAAAGTGCTGTAATGCCATGCAGGAACCACTGAGTCTGGCTAATTCTTTACTTTATTTTATTTTTCTTAGGAATTTTATTTTTTACTTTTGTAGTGACAAAGTTTTGCTATGAAGTCTATGCTAGTCTCAACCACCTGGTCTCAAGCTATCCGCCTGCCTCTGCCCCCCAAATTCTAGGGATCCCAGCCTGAAACCACTAAGTCTGGCTAATTATATTATATCATTTTATTTTATTATATTATATGTTGTTTCATTATATTTTACTTTATTATTTTATTTTTTCATTTTGTACTGACAGGGTTTTGCAATCAGGCCCAGGCTAGTCTCACACTCCTGACCGGAAGTAACCCACTCACCTCGACCTCCCAAACTGCTGGTATGACTGTGAAGAATGACGAAGTCTGGTTTATTTTTAAATTTATTTTATTTTATTTTTTACTATTTTTTTTTATTTTGTAGAGGCAGTGTTTAGCTATGATACCCAGGCTAGTCTCAAACACCTGGCCTCAAGTGATACTCCTGCCCTGGCTTAACAAATTCCTGGTCGGTAATGCAGGAACCGCTAAGTCTGGCTAATTTTTACTTTTTGTTTGTTTGTTTGTTTGACTATATTTTACTTTACTTTATGTATTTTATTTAACTTTATGATTTTTTAAAATTTTGTAGTAACAGGGTTTTGCTATGAGCCCCAGACTAGTATCACACTCCAGGCCTGAAGTGATCCACCCACCTTGACCTCCCAGAATGCTAGGATGACTTTGAGGAATCACTAAGTCTTTCTAATTATTTTATTTTATTTATATTTCATTTTATTTTCTCTTACTTTACTATTTTTTATTTCATTTTGTAGTATTAGGGTTTTTCTATGAGGCCCAGGCTAGTCTCATACACTTAACCTGAAGTGATACTCACGCCTTAGCCTTCCAAAATGTTGGGATGACAGGAGGAAACACTAAGTCTGGCTAATTATTTTATTTCATTGTATTTTATTTTACTTTACTTTAGTATTTTTTTATTTTGTTGAGAGAGTGCTTTGCCATGAGTCCCAGGCAAGTGTTAAACACCCAGCTTCAAGCGATCCTCCCACATTGGCCTGTGACTGTGCTAGGATGCCAGGTAGGAACCACTAAGTGTGGCTCTTTATTTTATTTTGTTATTTTATTTTATTTTACTTTATTTTGCTTTACTGTTTTTTTTTTTATTTTGTAGAGATAGACTTAAGCTATGAGGTCCAGGTTACTCTCAAATTCTTGAGCTAGAGTGATCCTCCAGCCTAAGTCGTCCAAAGTTTGGGAATGCCATGCAGGAACCACTGAATCTGGCTAATTATTTACTTTATATTATTTTTCTTAGGTATTTTATTTTTTAATTTTATTGTGACAGGGTCTTTCTATGAGGCCCAGGATCATCTCAGACAACTTGCCTCAAGCTATCCTCCTGCCTCAACCTCCCAATGTGCTGGGAATCAGCATGGAACCACTAACTCTGGCTAATTGTATTATATCATTTTATTTTATTGTATTACAGGTTATTATATTTTATTTCACTTTACTATTTTTTTTCATTTTGTAGTGACAGGGTTTTGCCATCAGGACCAGATTAGTTTCACACTCCTGGCCTGAAGTGACCCACACGCCTCGGCCTCCCAAAGTGCTGGTATGACTGTGAGGAATGACTAAGTCTGGTTTATTTTTAAATTTATTTTATTTTTTTATATTTTACTATTTCATTTTTTTATTTTCTAGAGACTTGTTTTGCTATGAAAAAATATTTTATATTATTGGATTTTATTGTTTTGATTTGTTTTGATTGTATTTTACTTTGCTTTACTATTTTTGGTTTTTTTATTTTGTAAGAACAGTGTTTTACTGTGAGGTCAGGCTACTCTAAAACACCTGGTCTCAAGTGTTACTCTTGCCCCAGTTTCCCAAAGTCCTGGTATGCCATGCAGGAAACACCAAGTCTAGCTACTTTTTATTTTATTTTAATTTATTTTATGTTATTTTATTTATCTTTACAATTTTATTTTTCTATTTTGTAGCAACAGAGTTTTGCAGTGAGTTTCAGGCTAGTCTCACACTCCTGGCCTGAAGTGATACTCCACCTCAGCCTCCCAAAATGCTAGGATGACTGTGAGGAACCACTACATCTTTCTAATTATTTTATTTTATCTTATTTTATCTTATTTTCCTATTTTATTTTTTGAATTTGTAGGAACAGGGTTTTGCTATGAGCACCAGGCTAGTCTCAAACTCCTGTGTTCAACCGATCCTTCACCCTTAGCCTCCCACAGGGCTGGGGTGCCAGGGAGGAACCACTAAGTCTGGCTCTATTTTTAAATTTTTTTATATTTTATATTTATTAATTAATTTTGTTACTTTTTGTTATTTTATTTCAGTTCATTTTTTATTTTATTTTATTTCATTTCATTTTACTTTACTATTTTTTTTGTTGTGTAGTGAGAGTTTTTCTATGAGGCTCAGGGGAGTCTCACTCTGATCCTCCTTCCTCAGCCCCCCAAAGTGCTGGGATGACAGTCAGTAATCACTGTCTGGTTAATTATTTTATTTTATTTTATATATTTTATTTTACTATTTTTTAAAAAGTTTTTGTATAGACAGGTTTTTCCTATAAGGCCAGGCTACTCTCAATGTCCTGGCCCCAAGCACACCTCCTGCCTTTTTCTCCCACAGTCTTGGGATGCCAGGCAGGAACTAAAAGTCTAGTTCATGTTATCTCATTTTATTTTATATTCTATATTTTATTTTACTTTATCTTACTTTACTACTTTATATTTTTACTTTGTAGAGTCAAGGTTTTGCTATGAGGCCCAGGCCAATCTAAAATTCCTGAGCTAGAGTGATCCTCCAGACTCGACCTCCCAAAGTGCTGTAATGCCATGCAGGAACCACTGAGTCTGACTAATTATTTACTTTATTTTATTTTTCTTAGGTATTTTATTTTTTAATTTTGCAGTGATAGGGTTTTGCTATGTGGTCCAGGATCGTCATAACCTCCTGGCCTCAAGCTAACCACCTGCCTTGGCCTCCCAAAGTGCTGGGATCCTAGCCTGAAACCACTAATTCTGGGTAATTATATTATATCATTTTATTTTATTATATTATATGTTATTTCATTATGTTTTACTTTACTATTTTATTTTTTCATTTTGTAGTGACAGGGTTTTGCCATCAGGCCCAGGCTAGTGTCGCACTCCTGTCCTGAACCAATCTGCCCAACTTGGACTCCCAATTTGCTGGAATGACTGTCAAGAATGACTAAGGCTGGCTAATATTTCAATTTATTTTATTTCATTTTATTTCACATTACTTAATTTAAATTTATTTTATTATAGTTTGCTTTCATATATTATTTTTTTATATTGTGGTGACAGGATTTTGCCATGACTCCCAGGGTGGTCTTACACATCTGGCCTAAAATTATGTTCCTACCTTGTCCTCCCAAATTGCTGAGATGACAGTGAGGAAACACTAAGTCTGTCTAATTATTTTATTTTATTTTTCTTTATTTTGGTTTTTTATTATTTATTTAGTAGAAACAGGGTATTGCTATGAGCCCTAGGTTAGTCATAAACACCTAGCTTCAAGTGATCCTCTGACAGTGCTGGGATGCCAGGTAGGAACCACTAAGTCTAGCTCTTTTTTTTTTGAGTTGGAGTCTCACTCTGTCGCCCAGACTAGGGTGCAGTGGCCGCTCCTGGTGACCACAGCCTCAACCTGCTGGGCTCCGGCGATCCTTCTACCTCAGCCTTCCAAGTAGCTGGAATTACAGGCTTGTGCTACCACGCCCGGCTGATTTTTTGATTTATTGTAGAGATGAGGTCTCGCTGCCTAGGTGGGTCTCAAACCCGCGGGCTCAGGCAATCCACTCACCTCAGCCTCCCAAAGGCACGAGATTAGAGGCTGAGCCCCTGAGCCCAGCTCTTTTTTAAATTCTATTTTATTTTGTTATTATAGTTTATTTTATATTACTTTACTTTATTTTATTTTACTTTTCTTTTTTTTTGTAGAGACAATCTTTAGCTATGAGGCTCAGGCTAATCTCAAACTCCTGGCATCAAGTGATATTCCCGCCTTATCCTCACACACTGCTGGTATGTAAGGCAGGAATCACTAAAACTAGCTCACATAACTTTTTGTTATTTTGTTTGTTGGTTTTGGGTTTTATGTTACTATTTTTTCTTTCTTTCATTTTGAGGTGACATGGTTTTGCCATGAGGTCCAGGATAGTCTCAAACTCCTGGACTCAAGAGATTTCCCCACCTTGTCCTCGCAATGTGTTGGGATGCCAGGCAGGAATCATTAAGTCTAGCTAATTATTTTATTTTATTCATCTTCTTTTATTTTTCCTTACTATATTACTTTATTATTCCTTACTATATTACTTTATTCCTTACTATATTATTATATTATGAGACCCAGGCTAGTCTCACACTCCTGGCCTGAGTGATACTCCTTCCTCGGCCTCTCAAAATGCTGTGATGACAGTGAGGAACCACTAAATCTGGCTCATTATTTTATTTTATAGCATTGTATTTTACTTTCCTTTACTATTATTTATGGTATTTAGTAGAGATAGTGTTCTGTTATGATGCCTGGCTAGTCCACTGTGATCCTCCCAATTTGACCTCTCATGTGTCTGTGATGCCAGTCATGAACCTCTAACTCTGGCTCATTTTATTTAATATTATTATTATTTATTATTATTATATTATTTATATTATTATTTCATTTTACTTTATTTTATTACATTTTATTTTACTATTGTATATTTTTATTTTGTAGAGACAGGGTTTTGCTATGAGACCTAGGCAAGTCTCAATCACCTGGACTCAACTAATGCTCCCACCCTGGCTCTTCAAAGTTCTGGTATACCAGGCTGGAACCACTAAGTCTGGCTATGTTATTTAATTTATTTTTTATTTTGTTTTATTGTATTGTATTGCATTGTATTATATTGTATTTCATTGTATTTTACTATACTTCATTATTTTTTTTATTTTGTAGAGAGAGTGTTTTTCTATGAAGCCCAGGAAAGTCTCAAACTACTGGCCTCAAATGATCCTCTGGCCTCAGCCTTCTATAGGGCTGGGATGCCAGGCAGGAATCACTATGTCTGATTCATTTTATTTTAAATTTTATTTTATATTATTTTGTTTCATTTTATTTTACTTTGCTTTACTATTTTTTTTTTAATTTTTAGAGGCAATATTTTGCTGTGAGTCCCAGGCTTGCCTCCAACTCCTGACCTCAAGTGAACCTCCCAACTTGGCCTCCCAAAGTGTTGGGATGAGACTGAGTCACCACTGAGTCTGGCTAATTATTTTATTTATTTATCTTTCTTTTATGCTATTTTAGTTTACCTTATTTTGCAATTTAATTTTTTTATTTTGTAGTGACAGGGTTTTACCATGTTCCCCTGGCTATTCTCACACTCCTGGCCTGAACTAATCCTCCCACCTTAGCCTCCCAAAATGCTAGGATGACTGTAAGGAACCACTAAGTCTTTCTAATTACTTTATTTTATTTTATGCCATGTCTTTTCTTTTCATTTCATTTTATTTTATATTATTTTATTTTACTTTATCATTGTATGTTTTAATTTTGTAGAGACAGGGTTTTTCTATGAGGCCCAGACTACTCTCAAGGTCCTGGTCTCAAGAGATCCTCCCACTTCAACCTCCCAAAATGCTGGGTTGCCAGGCAGGAACCATTAAATATGGCTAATTATTTTATTTTACTTTATTTATTTTATTTCACCTTATATTATTTTACTTTACTATTTTATTTTTTTAATTTTGTATAGGCAGGGTTTTGCCATGAGGCCCATGGTAGTCTCAAATTCCTGGCCTCAAGTGATCCTCACACCTCAGCCTTGTAATGTGCTGGGATGCCAGGCAGGAATCATTAATCTGGCTAATTATTTTATCTTATTTCATATTATATTTCTTTACTATTTTATTTTTTTATTTTGCAGAGACTTGTTTTGCTATGAGACAAAAGTAATTTTATATGATTGGATTTCATTGTTTTGATTTATTGTTTTATTATATTTTACTTTGCTTTACTATTTTTGGTTTTTTTATTTTGTAAGAACAGTGTTTTGCTATGAGGTCAGGCTACTCTAAAACACCTGGTTTCAAGAGTTACTCTTGCCCCAGCTTCCCAAAGTCCTGGTATGCCATGCAGGAAACCCCAAGTCTAGCTACTTTTTATTTTATTTTAATTTATTTTATGTTATTTTATTTATCTTTACTAATTTTATTTTTCTATTTTGTATGACAGAGTTTTGCCATGAGTCCCAGGCTAGTCTCACACTCCTGGCCTGGAGTGATACTATGCTTCAGTCTCCCAAAATGCTAGGATGACTGTGAGGAACCACTATGTCTTTCTAATTATTTTAATTTATCTTATTTTATTTTATTTTCATATTTTTTTTAATGAGAACAGGGTTTTGCTATGAGCACCAGGCTAGTCTCAAACTCCTGTGTTCAACCGATCCTTCACCCTTAGCCTCCCACAGGGCTGGGATGCCAGGGAGGAACCACTAAGTCTGGCTTTATTTTTTAATTTTATTATATTTTATTTCAATGAATTAATTTTTTTGCTATTTTATTTCTTTTCATTTTGCATTTTATTTCATTCTATTTTTTGTTTCATTTTATTCCATTTCAATTTTTTTAATCTACTATTTATTTTTTTATTGTGTAGTGACAGAGCTTTTCTGTGAGGCTCAGGCAATTATCACTCTGATCCTCCTGCCTCACCCCCCCTAAGTGCTGGAATGAGAGTCAGTAAACTTAAGTCTGGCTAATTACTTTATTTTTTTTATTTTATATATTTTATTTTATTTTACTATTTCTTTTTAAAATTTTTTATTGACAGGCTTTTCCTATGAGGCCCAAACTAGTATCAATGTCTTGGCCCCAAGCAAACTTCCTGCCTTGGTCTCCCATGGTACTGGGGTGTCAGGCAACAACTAAAAGCCTGGTTCATGTTATCCTATTTTATTTTATATTCTGTATTTTATTTTATTTTATCTTACTTTACTCCTTTCTATTTTTATTTTGTAGAGACAGGGTTTTGCTATTAGGCCCAGGTCAACCTCAAGTCCTTGAGCTAAAGTGATCCCCCAGCCTTGGCCTCCCAAAGTGCTGGAATGCCATTGAGGAACCCCTGAGTCTGGCTAATTATTTACTTTGTTTTATTTTTCTTAGTTATTTTATTTTTTAAATTTTGTGTAGTGACAGGATTTTGCTATGAAGCCCAGGATAGTTTCAACCACCTGGCCTCAAGCTATTCCCCTGCCGCAGCCTCCCAAAGTATTGGGATCCCAGCCTGAAACCACTAAATCTGGCGAATTATATTATATCATTTTATTTTATTATATTATATGTTTTTTATTTTATTTTACTTTACCATTTTATTTTTTCATTTTGTAATGATAGGGTTTTGCCATCAGTTCCAGGCTAGTTTCACACTCATGGCCTGAATTAGCCCACTTGCCTCGGCCTCCCACTGTGCTGGTATGACTGTGAGGAATGACTCAGTCTAGTTTATTTTATTTTTGTTTTATTTTTGTATTTTACTATTCTTTGTTTTATTTTCAAGAGGCATTCTTTAGCTATGAGGCCCAGGCTACTCTCAAACAACTGGCCTCTAGCAATACTCCTGCCCTGGCTTATCAAAATCTTGGTATGCGATTCAGGAACCACTATGTCTGGCTTATTTTTATTTAATTTTATTTTACTTTGTTTTATGTTATTTTATTTAACTTTAAAATTTATTTTAATTTTGTAGCCACAGGGTTTTGCCATGACCCCCAGGCTAGTATTACACTCTTGGCCTGAAGTGATCCTCTAGTCTCAACCTCCCAAAATGCTAGGATGACTTTGAGGAACCACTAAGTTTTCTAATTATTTAATTTAATTTAATTTAATTTAATTTTACTTTACTATTTTTTAATTTTATTTTGTAGTGATACTGTTTTGCCATGAGACCCAGGCTAGTCTCATGCACTTGGCCTGAAGCAACGCTCGCATCTCAGCCTCCCAAAAGGTTGGGATGACTGAGAAAACACTAAGTCTGGCTGATTACTTTGTTTCATTTTATTTTAATGTATTTTATTTTACTTTAGTTTTTTTTTTTTTTATTTTGTAGAGACAGAGTTTTGCTATGAGCCCCAGGCTAGTTTCACACTCCTGGCTTCAAGAAATCCTCCCACATCAGCCTCCAACAGTGCTGGGATGCCAGGCTAGATCCACTAAGCCTGGCTCTTTACTTTATTTTATTTTAATATTTTATTTTTTTATTTTGTAGTGACAGGGTTTGCCAAGAGGCCCAGATTAGTCTCACACTCCTGGCCTGAAGCAATCTGCCTGACTTGGCCTCCCAAAGTATAAAAGACTGTCAGGAATGACTAAATCTGGTTAATATTTTAATTTAATTTATTGTATTTTCTTTCACTTTACTTTATTTTATTTTATTATACTTTACTTTCCTTTTTCATTTTTTATATTGTAATGACAGGATTTTGCCATGAAACCCAGGGTAGTCTGACATACCTGGTCTAAAGCATTGCACCTGCCTCAGCCTCCCAAAATGCTTAGATGACAGTGAGGAAACAGTCTGGCTAATTATTTTATTTGAATTCATCTTATTTTATTTTACTTTACTTTGGTATTTTATTTTTTTATTTTGTAGAAACAGGGTTTGCTATGAGTCCCAGGCAAGTCATAAACACCCATCTTCTAGTGACTCTCCCGCATCAGCCTCAGACAGTGCTGGGATGTCAGGTAGGAACCACTAAGTCCGGCTCTTTATTTTTATTCTATTTAATTTTGTTATTTTATTTTATTTTACTTTAATTTACTTTATTTTGCTTTACTGTTTTATTTTTTTATTTTGTAGAGACAGGCTTTAGCTATGAGGCCCAGGTTACTCTCAAACTCCTGACATCAAGTGATACTCCCAGCTTATCCTCCCACAGTGCTGGCATGCCAGCCTGGAACCACTAAGTCTGGCTTAAAAAATAAAAAAATAATAACTTTTTAAAAATTTTGTTCATTGCTTTTGTTTTTTACTTTACTATTTTTTTTCATTTTGAGGTAATATGGTTTTGCCATGAAGCTCAGGCTAGTCTCAAACTCCTTGTCTCAAGCGATCCTCGCACCTTGGTCTCGCAATGTGCTGGGACACCAGACAGCAACCTTATGTCTAGCTAATTATTTTATTTTATTTTTTTCATTCTTTTATTTTTCTGTACTATATATTTTTTTACTTTATAGAGACAGTGTTTTGTTATGAGGCCAGTCTCTCACACTCCTGGCCTGAGTGATACTCCCTCCTCGGCCTCCCAAAATGCTGTGATGACAGTGAGGAACCACTAATTGTCTCATTACTTTATTTTATAGCATGTATTTTATTTTGCTTTACTATTACTTATTTTATTTAGTAGAGATAGTGTTTTGCATCAAAATTTTATTTTATATTATTTTATTTCATTTTATTTTACTTTGCTTTATTATTTTTCTTTATTTTGTAGAGTCCGTGTTTTGCTGTGAGTCCCAGGGTAGTCTCCAATTCCTGGCCTCAAGGGAACCTCTCATTTAGCCTCCCAAATTGCTGGGATAAAAGTGAGGAACCACTGAATCCAGCTAATTATTTATTTATTTTTATTTTATGTTATTTTAGTTTTCCTTATTTTATAATTTAATTTTTTTATTTTGTAGTGACAGGGTTTTGCCATGAGCCCCGGGCTAGTATCACACTCTTGGCCTGAAGTGATCACCAGCCTCGACCTCCCAAAATGCAAGGATAACTTTGAGGAACTACTACGTCCTTCTAATTATTTTATTTTATTTTCCTTTACTGTTTTTTATTTTATTTTGTAGTGAGTCTGGCTAATTATTTACTTCATTTATTTTTCTTAGGTATTTTGTTTTTTAATTTTGTAGTTACTGGATTTGCATGTCAGTCAGGGACCACAAAGTCAGTCTCATTTTATATTATATTCTTATTTTATTTTATTTTACTATTCTATATTTTTATTTTGTAGATACAGGATTTTGCTATGAGCCCCAAGATAGTCTCAAACACCTGGCCTCAAGCAATACTCCCACACTGGCCTCCCAAAGTTCTGGTATGCCAGGCAGGAACCACGTAGTCTGGCTATTTCATTTATTTTATTCCATTTCATTTCATATCATCATTTTTTATATTTTATTTTTATTTTATTTTATTACATTGTATTTTATTATATTTTACTTTGCTTTACTATTTATTTTTTTATTTTATTTTATAGAGACAGTGTTTTGCTATGAGGCCCAAACTTGTCTTACACTCCTGGCCTCAAGTGATCTCCCAGCCTTGACCTCCCACAGGGCTGGGATACCAGGCAGGAACCACTAAGTCTGGCTTGTTTCTGCTTTTATTTTACTTTATTTTGTTGTCTTTTATTGTATTTTACTTTACTATTCTATTTTTTAAATTGGAGAGACAGGGTTTTCATATGAGTCCCAGGCTAGTCTCAAATACCTGACCTCAAGCCATCTTCCTGTCCCAGCTTCCCAAAGTCCTGGTATGCCAGCCTGGAACCACTAAGTGTGAGTAATTATATTTTTGGTTTAGTTTAATTTTATTTTATTTTGTTTCATTTTACTTTATTATTTTATTTTTTTATTTTGTAGAGACAGAGTTTTGCTATGATGTCCAGGCTAGTCTCAGACTCCTGGCCTAAAGTGATCCTCCTGCCTATGCCTCCCTCAGTGCTGCAATGCCAGGCAGGAAACACCAAATCTGGCTTATTTTATTGTGTTTTATTTTACTTTACTTAACTATTTTATTTTTTTATTTTGTAGCCACAGGGTTTTGCCATGAGGCCCAGGCTAGTCTCACACTCCTGGCCTGAAGCGATCCTCTAGCCTTGGCCTCCCAAAATGCTAGGGTGACAGTGAGGAACCACTGTCTGTCTAATAATTTTATTTTATTTTATCATTTTATTATATTATATTTTATTTTATTTTACTTTGCTCTACTATTTTATGCTTCTTTTTTTAGAGACAGTGTTTTGCTATGAGGCTCATACTCATATCATACTCCTGACCTCAAGTGATCCTTCCAACTTAGCCTCCCACAGGTCTTTGATGCCAGTCAGGCACCACTAATTCTGGCTCTTTTAATTTTACATTTTTATTTTGTTATTCTATTTTTTTATTTTCAGAGGCAGGATTTTGCTATGAGTTCCAGGATAGTCTCAAACACCTGACCTCAAGTGTTATTCCTGCCCCAGCTTCCCAAATACTGGTATGTCAGACAGGAACCACTAATTGTGGTTCATTTTACTTTATATATTTGTTTTATTCTATTTTACTATTCTATTTTTTTTATTTTGCAGAGGCAGGATTTTGTTATGAGTTCCAGGCTAGGCTCAAACACCTGGCCTCAAGCGATACTCTTGCCCTAGCTTCTCAAATCCTGATAAGCCAGACAGGCACCACTAAACCTGGCTCATTTTATTTTATTTTGTTTTGTTTCTTTTCATTTCATTTCATTTCATTTTACTTTTTTTAATGTTGTAGAGACAATATTTTGCTGTGAGGCCCAGACAAGTCTCACACTCCTGGCCTGAAGCAATCCTCCTGCCTTGGACTCCCAAGATGCTAGTATGACAATGAGGAACCACTAAGTCTGACTAATTATTTTATTTTATCTTATTTTACTTTATTTTAATTTATTTTATTTCTTTATTTTACTTTACTATCTTATTTTTTTTATTTTGTAGAGACAGGCTTTAGCTCTGAGGCCCATGCTAGTTTCAAACTGCTCACCTCAAGGTATCCTCCTGCTATATATTATCACAGTGGTGGGATGTCAGACAGGAAACACTAAGTCTGGCTCATTTTACTTAATTAATTTAATTTTTTTACTTTAGTATTTTATTATTTTATTTTGAGGTGACAAGAATTTGCTTGAGGCCCAGGCTAATGTCATACAACAGGCCTGAAGTGATACTCCCATCTCAGTCTCTCAATATGCTGGGATGACAGCAAGGAACCACTAAGTCAGACTAGTTATTTTATTTTATTTCATTCTATTATTTTATTTTTTATTTTGTAGCAACAGTGTTTTACCATGAGTCCCAGGTTATTCTCCCATACCTACCCCAAAGCAATCCTTCTGCATCAGCCTCCCAAAATGCTGAGATGACAGTGAGGAACCATTTTGTGCTAATTATTTTACTTTATTTATTTTATTTTAATTTTCTTTACTTTATTTTATTTGACTTTAATTTACTTTCTTTTACTATATTTAATTTTAATTTATTTTATCTTACATTATTATTATTATTTTGTATTTTATAGTGACAGGGTTTTGCTATGAGCCTCAGAATAATGTCAAACCCTTGGCTTCAAACAATCCTACCACTGCGGCCTCTCTCAGTGCTGGGATGCTAGGCAGTACACACTAATTCTGGCTCATTATTTAATTATTTCATTTTATATTATTTTATTTTGCTTTTTTTTTTCTTGTACTTTACTATGTAATTTTATTTTATACATGCACAGTTTTCCCATGAGACCCAGGCTAGTCTCACACTCCTGGCCTGAAGAGTTCATCCCACTTCAGCCTCCCAAATTGCTGGGATGACAGTGAGGAAACACTATATCTGGTAATTATTCATTTTAATTTAAAAATTAGTTTTACTATTTTAATCTTTTATTTTGTTGAGACAGTGTTTTGGTATGAGGCCGAGGCTAGTCTCAAACACCTGGGCTCAAGGGATCCTCCCACCTTGGCCTCCCACATTGCTGGGATGCCAGGCAGGAACCTCTAAATCTGGCTTATTTTATTTTATATTTTAGTTTAGTTTAGTTTATTTAATTTAATTTCATTTTACTTTACTTTATTATTTTTTTATTTTGTAGAAAAAGGGTTTTTCTATTAGCCCAGGCAAGTCTCACACTCCTGGTCTGAAGCAATCCTCTGCCTCAAACTCTCAAAAAACAAACCTGGGATGACAGGGAGGAACCACGAAGTCTAGGTAATTATTTAATTTTATTTTGTTTTATTTTATTTTGTTTCATTTTATTTTATGTTATTTTGCTTTGCTTTACTATTTTAATTTTTATTTTGTAAAGACAGGCTTTAGTTTTTAGGCCCAGGCTAGTCTCAAACTCCTGGCCTCAAGCGATCCTTCCTCTTTGGTCTCCCACAGGGGTGGGATGCCAATCAGGGACCACTAAGTCAGGCTCATTTTATATTATATTTTTATTTTATTTTACTATTCTATATTTTTATTTTGTAGAGAAAGGAGTTTGCTATGAGTCCCAGGATAGTCTCAAACACCTGACCTCAAGCAATACTCCTGCCCTGGCTTCCCAAAGTCCTGGTATGCCTGGTTCAATGAAGAAATGAAATAATGAACATTATCAAGAGAAGCAAAAACAAAGTGCAACAAGATTCCTCAGGATTGAACCCTCACTTCCACCAGGGTTGTTTACAAATGTTTTATGAAATAGTTGCCACATGAATGCCAGGCAGGAATCACAGAGTCTGACTATTTTATTTTATTACATTTCATCATTTTTTATATTTTGCTTTATTTTTTAAATTTTATTTTATGTTATTTTGCTTTACTTTACTATTTTTTTTATCTTATAGAGACAGTGTTTTGATATGAGGCTCAGGCTAGTCTTAAACCTCTGGCTTCAAGCGATTCTCTGGACTTGGCCTCCCACAGGGTTGGTATGCCAGGCAGGAACCGATAAGTCTGGCTCATTTTATTTTTTTATTTTATTTTATTGTATTCTATTGTATTTTACTTTACTATTCTATTTTTCTATTTCGTAGAGACAGGGTTTTGCTATGAGTCCCAGGTTAGTCTGGCTTCAAGCTTCCCAAAGTTCTGGTTGCCAGGCAGAAACCACTAAGTGTAGATAATTATTTTATTTTTTTTTGTTTGTTTTGCTTTGTTTTATTTCATTTTACTTTGCTATCTTATTTTTTTATTTTGTAGAACAGGGTTTTGCTATGTTCCCCAGGCTAGTCTCAAACACCTGGCCTCAAGCGATACTCCTGCCCTGGCTTCCCAAAGTCCTGGTATCCTAGGCAGGAACCATACAGTCTGGCTGTTTTATTTCATTTCAGTTCATCATTTTTAATATTTTATTTTATTTTATGGCATACTATTATATTTTACTTTGCTTTACTCTTTTTTTACTTTGTAGAGACAGTGTTTTGCTATGAAGCCCAGGTCAGTCTTAACTCCTGGCCTCAAGCGATCCCACCTTGGCCTCCCACAGGGCTGGGATGCCAGGCAGGAACCAGTAAGTCTGGCTCACTTTATTTTATATTTTATTTTATTTATTTTATGTCATTTTATTTTATATTACTTTATATTATTGTCTTTTATTGTATTTTACTTTACTGTTCTATTTTTTTTTTTTGTGGAGGCAGGGTTTTGATATGAGTCCCAGGCTAGTCTCAAACACCTGGCCTCAAGCAATCCTCCTGCCCCACCTTTCCAAAGTCCTGGTATGCCAGGCAAGAACCATGAAGTGGGGATAATTATTTTATTTTGTTTTACTTTACTGTATTTTTTTAAATTTTTAGAGGCAGGGTTTTGCTATGAGCCCCAGTCTAGTCTCAAATACCTGGCCTCAAGCTATATTCTTGCCCTGGCTTCCCAAAGTCCTGGTATGCCAGGCAGGAACCACACAGTCTGGCTATTTTTTAAAATTTTATTTAAATTAATTTTAGTTCATTTCATTTCATCTTTTTATATTTTATTTTATTTTTAAATTTTATTTTATTATATTGTATTTTACTTTGCTTTACTATTTTATTTTTTATTTTGTAGAGACAGTGTTTTACTATGAGGCCTAGGCTCATCTTAAACTCCTGTCCTCAAGCGATCCTCCTGCCTTGGCCTCCCACAGGGGTGGGATGCTAGGCAGGAACCACTAAGTGTGGCTCAGTTTATTTTTTATTTTATTTAATTTTATATTGCTTTTTAATTTTATTATTCTATATTTTTATTTTGTAGAAACAGGGTTTTGCTGAGTCCCAGGCTAGTCTCAAATACCTGCCCTCAAGTGATCCTCCCATGCCAGCTTCCCAAAGCTCTGGTATGCCTGGCAGGAACCACAAGTCTGGATAATTATTTTATTTTATTTTGTTTTGTTTTGTTTTACTTTACTGTTGTACTTTACTTCATTTATTTTTTTACTCTATTAATTTATTTTTTAGTGACAGGGTTGTGCCATGAGGCCCAGGCTAGTCTTCCACACCTGCCCTGAAGAGATCTTCCCACCTCAGCCTCCCAAAATGCTGGGATGACAGTGAGGAACAAGTAAGTCTCGCTAATTATTTTATTTTAATTTTCTTTATATTACTTTATTTTATTTTACTTTAGTTTACTTTATTTTATTTTTTTAAATTTATTTTATATTATTTACTATTATGTTTTTCTTTACCTTGCAGTGAAAAAACCTTGAGTTTTTCTATGAGCCCCAGGATAGTATCAAATCCCTGACTTCAAGTGATCCTCCTGCCATGGCCTCCCTCAGTTCTGGGATACTAGCCAGGAACCAATAAGTGTGGCTCATTATTTAATTATTTTATTTTATTTTGTTTTGTTTTGTTTGCTTTGCTTTATTTTATATTTTATTTTGATTTTTCAGTTTATTTCTATATTTTGTAGCAACAGTGTTTTGCCATGAGGCCCAGGCTAGCCTCACATTTCTCGCCTGAAGCAATCTGCCTGCCTTGGCCTCCCAAAGTCCTGTGCTGACAGTAAGGAATCCTAGTTCTGGCTAATTTATTTATTTTATTTTATTTTGTTTTATTTTATTTTATTTCATTTTACTTTGCTTTACTATTTTAATTTTTTATTGTGTAGAGATAGTGTTTTACTATGAAGCTGAGGCTAGTCTCAAATACCTAGGCTCAAGTGACCCTCCCACCTTGGCCACGCACAGCACTGGGATGCCAGCAGGAACCACTAAGTTGGGCTGATTTTATTTTATATTTTATTTTAGTTTGGTTCACTTTGGTTCACTTCATTTCATTTTACTTTACTCTATTTTTTTTTATTTTTAGAGACAGGATTTTACTATGAGTCCCAGGCTCATCTCAAACTCCTGACCTCAAGAGATCCTCTGGCCTCAGCCTCCCAAACTGCTGGGATGCCAAACTGGACCCACTAAGTCTGGGTAATTATTTTATTTTATTTTACATTACTATTTTATTTTTATATTTTACAGAGACAGGGTTTTGCTAGACAGGGTTTTGCTAGCCCAGGCTAGTCCTGGCCTCAAGCAATCCTCCCACCTTGGACTTCCAAAGTACTGGGATGCCAGGCAGGAACCACTAAGTCTGGCTAATTATTTAATTTTAATTTATTTTATTTAACTTAATTTTATTTTATTTTATTTTTTTAGTTAATTTTACTTTAGTATTTTATTTTTTTATTTTATAGAGACAGGGTTTTGCTATGAGCACCAGCTAGTCTCACATGCCTGACCTCAAGTGATTCTCCCATCTCTGCCTCCCAAACTTCTGGGATGACAGGAAGGAACCACTAAGTCTGGCTAAGTATTTTATTTTATTTTATTAATTTTGCTTTACTTTTTTATGTTTTTATTTTGTAGAGATACTATTTTGCTATGAGACTCATGGTCACCTCAAACTACTGCCCTGAAGTGATCCTACCACCTCAGTCCCCCAAATTGCTGAAATGTCAGGCAGGAATCACTACGTTTGGCTAATAATTTTATTTTACATTATTTTATTTTACTATTTTGTTTTTTTTATTTTGTAGAAATACCTTTTTACTATGAGGTACAGGCTATTCTCAAACTCTGCCTCAAGTGATCCTCCTGCCTTGGCCTCTGAAAGTGCTGGGATAACAGGCAGGAATCACTAAGTCTAGCTAATTATTTTGTTTTATTTTATTTTACTATTTTATTTATTTAATTTGTAGAGACAGGGTTATGCTATGAGGCCCAGGCTAGTTTCACTCCTGGCCTCAAGTGATCCTCCTACCTCGGTCTGCTAAAGTGCTGGGAGGACAGACAGGAACCACTAAATCTGGCTAATTATTTTATTTTGTTATGTTACTTTATTATACTTTATTTTATTTTATTTTTTTACTTTGTAGAGACATGGTTTTGCTATGAGGCCCAGGCTAGTCTCAAACTCCTGTCCTCAAGCAATCATCCCGCCTCAGCCTCCCAAAGTTCTGGCATGCCATGCACAAAACACTAAGTCTGGCTAATTGTTTTATTTTATTTTATTTTGCTTTACTATTTTATTTTTTTATTTAGGGGTGTCAGGGATTTCCTATGAGGCCCAGGCTAGTTTAAACTCCTGGTCTTGAGTGATCCTCCTGCCTTGTTCTCCCAAAATGCTGGGATGCCAGGCAGGACCACCAAGTCTGGCTAATTATTTAATTTTACTTCATTTTATTTTACCTAATTTTTTTTTTTTTACTTTGTAGCAAAAGAGTTTTTCTATAAGACCAAGGTTAGTATCAAACTCCTGGCCTCCAGTGATTCTCCTGCCTCAGCCTCCTAAAGGACTGGAATGACAGTTAGGGACCACTAAGTCTGGCTAATTATTTCATTTTATTTTACTTTTTTTATTTTGTAGAGGCAGGGATTTCTATGATACCCAGGCTAGACTGAAACTCTTGTCCTCAAGCAATTCTCACTCTTTAGCCTACCAAAGTGCTGGGATACCATGAAGGAACAACTAAATGTGGCTAATTATTTTATTTTATTTTACTTTAGTATTTTTCTTTTCATTTTATAGACATGGTTTTGCTATGAGGCCCACGCTAGTCTCAAACTGCTGGCCTTAGGCGATCCCCCTGCCTTGGCCTCCCAAAGTGCTGGGATGACAGACAGGAACCACAAGTCTGGTGAATTATTTCATTTTATTTTACTTTACTATTTTTTTTTATTTTGTAGAGACTGAGTTTTGCTATGAGGCCCCAGCTCATCTCAAGCTCCTGGCCTGAAGTGATCCTCCTGATTCAGTCTCCCTAAGTACTAGGAGCCCAGGCATGAACCACGAAGTCTGGCAATTGTTTTATTTTATTATATTATATTTTACTATTTTACTTTTGTATATTGTAGAGACAGGGCTATGCTCTGAGACTAATGCTATTTTCAAACTCCTGGTCTCAAGAGATCCTCCCACTTCAGTCTCATAAAGTGCTGGATGACAAGCAGGAACCACTAAGTTTGGCTAATTATTTTATTTTATTTTATTTTACTCTACTTTTTTTTAATTTTGTAAGACATGATTTTGCTATGAGTCTCAGGCTATTGTCAAACTCCTGGCTTCAAGTGATCTTTCCACCTTGGCAGCTCAAATGGCTGGGATGACAGGCAGGAACCACTATGTCTCGATAATTATTTTATTTTATTTTACTTTATAATTTCTTTTTTATTTTGTAGAGACAGTTTTCTATGAAGCCCAGGCTAGTCTCAACTTCCTGGCCTAAAGCAAACCTCCTGCTTTGGCCTCCCAAAGTGCTGGGAAGCCAGGCAAGACCCACTAGGTCTGGCTATTTTTTTTATTTTAACTTACTTTATTTTATTTCATTCATTTCATTTTATTTTACTTTACTATTTCTTTTTATTTTGAAGAAACGGTTTTGCTATGTGACCCAAGCTAGTATCATATTCCCCACCTCAAGCGATCCTCCTGCCACGGCCTTCCAAAGTGCTGGGATGCCAGGCGTGAACCAAGTCTGGTTAATTATTTTATTTTGTTTCATTTTATTCTACCCTACTATTTTATTTTTTTATTTTATACAGACAGGGTTTTGCTATAAGCATCAGGCTAGTCCCAGTCTCCTGGTCTCAAGCGATCCTCCCACCTCAGCCTCCCAAAGTACTGGGATGACAGTCAGGAACCACTAAGTCTGGGTAATTGTTTTATTTTACTGTACTGTTTTATTTTTTTATTTTGTAAAGACAGGGTTTTGCTATCAGGCCCAGTTTAGTCTCCAACTCCTGGCCTCAGGTGATCCTCCCTCCTTTGCCTCCCAAATGCTATGATGACAAATAGGAACCTCTTCATCTGGCTAATTATTATATTATATTTTGCTTTATTTTACTTTACCATTTTACTTGCTTTATTTTGTAGAGACAGGAATTTGCTATGAGCCCCAGGCTAGTCTCAAATTCCTGGCATCAAGTGATCCTCCTGCCTCTTCCTCCAACAGTGCTGAGATGCCAGGCAAGAACCACTGAGTCTGGCTCTTTATTTTTTTATGTTATTTTATTTCACTTTACTATTGTATTTTATTTTATAAACTTTACTATTTTTTTTTTATTTTGCAACAACAGGGCTTTGCCACGAGCCCCAGGCTAGTCTCACACTCCTCTCCTGAAGTGATCTGCCTGCCTCACCCTCCCAAAGTGCTGGGATGACTGTCAGGAATGACTAAGTCTGGCTAATGTTTAAAATTTATTTTATTATACTTTACTATTTTTTTATTTTTTAGAGACACAGTTTTCCTGAGAGACCCAGGCTAGTATCAAACTCCTTGCCCCAAATGATCCTCACTCCTTGGCCTCCCAAATTGCTGGGATGCCAGACAGGAACCACTAAGTTTAGCTTATGTTATTTTATTTTATTTTATCTTGCTTTGCTTTACTATTTTATTTTACTATTTTGTAGAGACAGTATTTTGCTCTGAGACCCAGGTTAGTCTCACACTCTTTACCTCAAGCGACCCTCTGGCCTTGGCTTCCCAAAGTGCTGGGATGCCATGCAGGAACCACTGGGCCTGGCTATTATTTATTTATTTATTATGTTATTTTTAAATTTTGTAGTGACCGGGTTTTGCTATGAGGCACAAGTTAGACTCAAACTTCTGGACTCGTGCGATCCTCTGTCTTGGCCTCCCAAAGTCCTGGTATGCCAGGCAGGAACCACTAAGTCTGGCTAATTATTTTATTTTATTACTTATTTCTTTATTTTTATTTAATTATTTTAACTTAACTATTTTATTTTGTAGAGACAGGATTTTGCTATGAGCCCCAGGCTAGTCTCATACTCCTGACCTCAAGCGATCTTCATGCATTGGCATCTCAAAATACTGGGATGCCAGGTAGGAGCCATGTCTGGCTAATATTTTATGTTTTTACATTTAATTTTATTTAATACTATTTTATTTTACATTACTATTTTATTTTTTTATTTTTCAATGATAGGGTTTTCCTATGAGTACCAGACTACTCTCAAACTCCTGTTCTCAAATGATCCCCTTGCCTTGGCCTCCTAAAACTCTGGGATTTCAAGCAGGAAACACAAGTCTCCTAGTTATTTTATTTTATTTTACTTTACTATATTATTTTTTAAAATTTGTAGAGACAGGGTTTTGCTATGAGGCTCAGGTAGTCTCAAACTCTTGGCTTCAAGTGATCCTCCCACCTATGCCTCCCAATGTACTAGGATGCCAGGTAGGAAGCACTAAGTCTGGCTAGTTATTTAATATTTTATTTCATTTTTTGTTACACTATTACTTTATTTTATTTTACTTTATTTCGTTTTAATTAACTATTTTATTTTTACTTTTGTAGAGAAAGGTTTTGCTATGAGGCTGAGAGTAGTCTCAAATTCCTGGTCTCAAGCTGTCATCCCACCACAGCCTCCCAAAATCTGAGAACCCAGGCAGGAACCACTAAGTTTGGCTAATTAATTAATTTTTTTATCATATAATTTTACTGTAGAATTTTATATTTAAATTTTGCAGAGACAGGGTTTTGCGATGAGGCCCAGGTAAGTCTCAAACTACTGGCCTCTAGCCAACCTCCCACCACACTGTCCCAAAATACTGGAATACCAGGCAGGAACCACAGAGTCAGACTAAATATATGAGTTTAAGTTATTTTACCTCATTTTAATTTACTCTTTTATTTTTTTATTTTGCAGAGAAAGGTTTTGCTATGAGGACCTGGCTAATCTCAAATATATCGCCTGCTGAACTGCACCAACCCTGCTTACCTTGGCAGTCCCTGGCAGATCCATAGCCTGCGCGCCACGAAGGTTCCTGCTGGTGGAGGCTCCGATGTGCTCCCTGAAGAGCTGACTGGCTTCAAGCACTTCAAACCCAAAGGATGCCTGTAAGCAGGACCGATCGGGAAACAGGCTTCCTGGATCTTGCCGACCACTCGAGCCGCATACCTCTCCCTCACCCCATGGCCTTCTGAGGCAGCGATCCTTGTGAATGCCCGGAACCTGGCATCCACTCCAGTGACAGCCTGGGCACTAAGGGGAGCCCGAGTCAGCTGGAGCCTAGGTGGCTGCCCTGGGGACAGCATGGTATCTCCCACTTCACGGGGTCCTGACGATCCAGGCATTCTTCCATCCGCAGCTGACTCTCTGGGCCTCTGGGAAATGCCAAGCACCCTGGATTGCGCTCTGCCCATTGGCCACAGGGTGTGGTTGGCATTCCAGGGCTCAGGACCCCGACGCCGCGATGCTCCATCCCCATCTACCTGGCTCTCCCACACCCCACATGCAGCCCCACGACACTCTCCAACCCTCTCCTGCCAGGCACCCGCTTGCCCCAGCCACCGGTGGGGAGGTCACTGGCACTGGCACGGAGCTCCTGGCCTCTCCAGCCGGCCTGGCTCACAACTGTCCCCCTCCACGAGGGGGGCACATAAAGCGTGGGACGTAAAGCGCACCTGTGGGAACGCCTGGGACACCCGGCCGCTACATCACAGCGCACTGTCTGGTCCCGTGGGAGAGGTGGAGCCGACCACTTCGGAAGGCAGACACACTCCCACGTCACTGCTGGCAGCCGCATCACGTACCCCACAGCCTCCCACAGTCACCCCAACCTGAAAGACACACGCATACACACACACTCAAGCACTCACGCAAAGTCTTGCTGGTCGAAACCTGCACTGTGACAGAGACAGAAAGAGATGGAAAAGCAGGACAGTAAAATTCAGAGGACATGACAGTGTATCTGGCATACATGCATATTTGTTTTCACACTTCACATCCTGCAATATGTGATGGCATGTAATCTACTACCTTTCATACTATGGATTTCCTGTGAGAAAATAATGACTTTGTGAATTTGTTTAATGCCAGTAAAATGGTTTGATGATGAAAATTGGTACCTAAATGGTAAGTATTTTTAGTGATCATTAAGCATCATTCAACATAGGTAAAGTGATTTTCTTCATTACTGGCATGAAATTAATTTTTTCTAAGCCAAGGCCAAGGACTTATTCATAATATTGACATTTTTAAAAGTGTCTTACTATAAGACACGGTATGTTGGAGACACCTTTTTTTCATCTCTGTCCTAGTGTTAGAAATTTATATTTTGAGAAGTCAGGTCTACATTTATTTGTGTCAAATGTTAATATGGCAATATTATAAATTTTGTGTAAAACTGGTGTACCAATGAAATTTTCAAGAATCAAATATTAGTTTTAGCAAAAATGCCTTAGGTGTAAGCAAGTTTTGGTGAAGAGTAGGTCTACTCAGTTCTGCATTAATGTCAACAGCATCTTGAAAAGACAATATTTTAACACATACAAATAATTTTTTGGGTTGAGAGAGGAGTAGGGAGGGTGAATATATTGTGTGGTATGATTTAGGTCTCCTGAATGATGTCTTCTGAGTTTTGTTCTCCAGACTGATCGTCCTGTAAGTGTTTTGTAGGTTTTCGATTGCTGATGATTACCTGCAAGGCAAGGATTACTGTTTACATATTTGACAAGGTAACTGAAGATCAGCAGTTGTTACTAGACCAATGTCTTATATAAAGTAAGTTCCTTGAAAGTTCCATGTTACTCTTCTGAAAGAAAAGGAGATTTGCGAAGTCCCATGTAGGCAATAAGGATAAAGTTGGGGAAGAAAAGAGATCAAATGAGGCAAGGCTTTTCCATGCTTCCTATATCATTTTTTACCTACAGTGATGAAGTTTATTTTGGAAATCAATCTCACTAAACAAAGAGCTTTTTTTGCAGTATTTCAGGGTGATATGATAGACATTAAATGGGATCAAGAATAAACTTTTTCTTTAATTAGCTGATCATTTTTTTCTCATATGCTCAGTAGGAATACATTTCATATTTTTATTTGCATCATATGAGGTTAACAGATGTACAAAATTAAGCTCTTAAATAATTTTGTACACTTAGTATAGCTTTTAAATATACATTTCTTTAATGTTTGTTTTATTTCCTGACACGTTAAGAAATTGATGAAGCAGTTGTCACCTGTTTCATTATCACTCTGCCAATTGATTGCAAAATCAATGCACATGATGCTTGAAAGAAACTTCCTGAGTACATGGTGGTACATAAAAGTCTTTCACATACTGTCTTTTAACTCTTCATCCTTGTAGATTTCTCCTTTCACAATAAAGTATGTACTTTCAGTGGAAAAACCGCTTTAATATTTTATTCTTAATTCCTATTTTCACAGAAAGAAAATTTACAACACGTCATGTAACTTTTTCATGTTCCAAAATCAGTACCTGATTCAAGTAGGTTACATAGCTGTTATAAGTCATTGATGAGGTTCCAAAAGCAGGATATGCCCATATAACTCTTATTAGTATGTAGACTCAAAGTATACAGAAAATTTTTTAAAAACTGTCTCAAATATTCTAAGGTGATTATCTCACCTAGTAATGCTAGATTGAAGAACAATTTAAACAAAAAGGGACCTCCCCCCAAAAAACTGGAATTATCTTGTGGAGGGTGAGTCCCTTGTAAGGCAGGCTTCCCCAGCTAGGTAAGTGTTCTAGGAATCCAATGGCATCAGTGTGCCAGCTAGCATTGCTGTGCAAGGTTGTATTTGGTTTCTGTGAATTTTATTTTGAAGATTCTTTCATCACATTTTTCCATTTAATGATGGTTGATTTACACAAAGCAACTTCCCACACCAGACTGAGTGTTTGAGTATTTGACCAAAACAGCATGACCTTATGGCCTGCCCTCCCTATTCAATGGCTCTCATCCCAAGCAACACTTCTGTGTCCCTGATGAAAAAACTCTTCAGAGGGAAATATTTTGCCAATGTGTAAGAGATAAAACAAAAAACAGCAGAAGCACTAAAAGGCAACAAAATTGATGAGTTCAAAAATTGTTTTGGGCAGTGGAAAAAGCATCTTGGTAGGTGTATTGCATCAAATGGAAAGAACTTTGGAGGTGACTAAAGTTTAAACATGCAAGAATAAATACACAAATTTTAATAAATAAATAAATTCTAGCTTTTTGGGGTCCCCTTTTGTAAATTTTATTTGGCATTTATAAAAACTACCTCCTTCATTTATTCATAGTTCTCCCTTACTTATAGGTACTACATAGTACTAATGATCATTCAGTCTACTGGAGGTGATACTGAAAGTCAAAGAAAATAAAATAAAAAAGAGAGTACAAGGGATTATTTTGCTTTTTATTTACTTTTTAATTCAATGGTTGGTTCCTATCTCAATGACAAAGCTTTTGTAATTAAATCCAAACAAAAATATATACAACCATGGAGGTGTGAAGTCTTTAACTTCATCACTAGCATCACTATATGAAACAAATTATAAGGAGTACAAACAGAGTAAATGGATACCTAAAGAAACCTATCTTGGTCCTTTCCATAGAACGTTATCCAAATTGGGAGCAACAGTTCCATCCCCAAGTAATTATCTTCAACTCACTAACACTATTAGAAGAAAATCTCTACAAAATAGGGTTATGATAGGAGGATAGTTGATCTACGACTTCTCAGAGCCACAATAAATATCCACAGAAGAACAGCTTACAATATAAGATCCTAAGTTTTAGAAGACCGTAACTATGCAAAGAATCCAGAAATCACCAGTTCCAAACATGAAAAGTGTTTTGGGGCATAGTTGGATGTTGGGAATGTTTAGAGCAGAAGAATAAAAGTGCGTGGTGCTTGTGGTGCTAGACCTGTGGCCATAGGACTTTTGAGATTTAACAACATATTACATTTAATTAGCCAAGAGTATCATGTGAAAATGTCTGGGAAATCATCAGTTTAATTAATCAGTTTAATTAGTTTGAATTCTTTTTTGCCTGAGATTTATCATACATCGGCAACCTTTTTACATCTAGAAAGGCTCCATGTAGTCAATGTCTTTTTGTTGTTGTTTTGTTTTTGAGTGGGAGTCTTACTCTGTCGCCCAGACCGGAGTGCAGTGGCCGCTCCTGGCCACCGCAGCCTCGACCTGCTGGGCTCCGGTGATCCTTCCGCCTCAGCCTTCCAAGTAGCCGGAACTACAGGCATGCGCTACCACGCCCGGCTGATTTTTTTTTTTTTTTTTGTAGAGATGAGGTCTCGTCTGCCCAGGCGGGTCTTGAACCTGCGGGCTCAGGCAATCCACTCACCTCAGCCTCCCAAAGCGCAGGATTACAGGCTGAGCCACCGAGCCGGCTGTCAATGTTTCTTTTAAAAGGCTAGGGGGAAAGTTGAGAGCAGCTTTTTCATATTCTATACACAGGCCTTCTGTAAGTGGCCAGTAAATCTTCCCAAGGGCGGAGGGCATTTTCAAGTGGCCAAACAAAGCATGTTCTAGCGTTTCTCTTTCTTTTCATTATCAAAGTCCGGTAGAACGAGGCCCACCTGAGAGGATTGCTAAGCGTTCTGCGGTGATGGTCCGGGGCTCCGCTTACCTTCTGGGCCTGCTAAGGCCTTTGTCCATCGTTGTCAGGGCCAGGCAGAGCTCGCCCGCTCGGACAGAGCCGTCATGCTGCCCTGGCTCTGCGAGGCTCCATGGGCGGAACAGGTGGCCGAGCTCATGTCCCTGGACCCGCCTTCTCAGGTCCTCCAAACCCTGGAGGCCCTCCGCAGCCATCCAACTGCCATTATTCTCGCCCCACCACCGCCCATAGGCACTGCATCCTTGGCGGGCGCTTTGTCTAGGCCCAACAGGATCACCAAGCTGGGTGGGGAGGGAGGTCCGCTGCTGCTGCCAGGCGTGAGCTCGGCTGCAGCAGCAGCGAGGGCTTTGGGCATCCGCAGGGCCGAGGTTGTGGTCCGTCCCGGAGACACCCCAGCTCACCCTCCAGCCCGGGGCCGGAGGACCCAAGTGGGTCCGGGAGAGCCGGCCCTGCTGATTTCTCACCGTGCTCTCTGCCAGAACTCACTAGTTTGAATTCTAATTAAGTCTTTTAAATTTTCTTTCTTTTTTTTTAAGGCTGAAGTGCAGTAGTGCAATCTCAGTTCACTGTAGTCTCGACCTGCTGAGCTCAAGTGATCCTCCCACCTCAGCCTCCAGGATAGCTGGAACAACAGCTGCACATCATCATGCCTGGCTAATTTTTGTATATTTTGTAGAGATAAGGTCTCTATGTTGTACAAGGTGGTCTTGAATTCCTGGGCTCAAGCAATTATCCTGTCTCAGCATCTGAAAGTGCTGGGATTATAAACATGAGCCACTGTGCCTAGCATAATTCTCATTTTAAAGAAAATATTCTTTGTAGTACTGATTTTAAAATAATTTAAACAAGTCGGGTTCGGTGGCTCACCCTGTAATCCCGCGCCTTTGGGAGGCTGAAGTGAGTGAATTGCTGAGCCACGGGTCAGGACCCGCCTGGGCAGCGAGACCTTATCTCCACAATAAATCAAAAAAATTAGCCGGGCGTGGTAGCGTGCGCCTGTAGTTCCAGTTACTTGGAAGTCTGAGGCAGAAGGATCGCCGGAGCCCAGCAGGTCGAGGCTGCGGTGGCCGGGAGCGACCACTGCACTCCAGACTGGGCAACAGAGTGAGACTCCAACTCAAAATAAAAATAAAAAAATAAATAATTTAAACATGGATTTCTAAGCTATTAAATAGAGGTTTTTTTTTTAAGCATCAGATTACTCAAAATGCTTAAACTTTCCAGTTTGATTTATGACTGTCAAAGAAATTTTGAGTGACCTTATACTAATCCTCAAGGTTACAATCATTTTATTGTTTCTGCCTCTAGTCAACAGGAAGAGTAAGAATAAAAGGCAGTTCACTTAACTATAATGAATTTGAATTTCCAAAGTACTCAGTTCTTAAAAATATTTTTACTCAGTTTTAATTTGGACAGAGCTCATTTTGTAGATTCAGCCTAGGTAAATGTCCAGGAACATGTTCTGTTTTCTGGAGCTTTTGTTACTAAGTAAAAATTGAATTTAGCAAATATAGACAAAATACTATGTGCAGATGTGTAGCAAAGTACCATGTTAGTCATCTTAAGCAATACAAAGTTAAAGGAAAAGACTGATTTCAAGTGTGTGTGTGTGTGTGTGTGTCTGTGTGTGTGTGTGTGTGTGTTTGATTTGTATTTAACATGGAAAAGTGGGCTCATCTCCTGATTGGAAAAGTTTACTGATAGATGTTAAGGCAAATTTATTGGCATATAATGAGGGAAGATATTTTCTTCTTTATGCTGAATAAAGAAATACCTGACATTGTGTAAAGGGGTTATACACACCCTCTTCTTTCCACCACATGCATGATACAGCACAGAGCTATCAGTGTCTCATAGCTTTTGTTAATACACTTTTTAATTTCAGAAATTTATCTTTAACTTCACCAGAAAAATATGTTTTAAGGTGAAAAAAGAGGAAGATACACTTATATGGAAGTGTAGTTATTCCATTAACACCAGCATCATCAAAGTTAAAGTTTTGGAGTAATTTTTATAATTCAGATGTTGTACTTAAAGATATATACAGTTACTTTAATTAATTGTTGCAGAAATCCCATTTTAAAGAGAATAACCTATGCTTCAGGATTTTTAAATCAAAGACCTTATGTTATTTTCTTAGTCAGATTGGTCTGTTATAACAAAATACCATAAACTAGGTAACATATACAATATACATTTCTTTCTCACAGTTTGCAGGCTGGGAAGTTCAAGATCAACATGTTAAAGTATTTGATGTCTGATGTGGGTCTGCTTCCTGGTTCATAGATGACACCTTCTACCTATGACCTCAGTGGCTGAATGGGAAAACTCTGGTTTCTTCAATCCCATTTAAGAGCACTCCCCCCACGCATGAGTGACCCAATCACCTCCCACTCGGCCTACTTTCTGATACTGTCACACTGGGAATTTTGTTTCAACATATAAATTTTGAGAGTACGCAAACATTCAGTCTATAGCAGTCACACCTCCAGCAAATGGCAGAGCTTGAAAAAGATATCTCCCTGCCTTCCAAAACAAATATTTTGTTTTGATATTAACATTGCCTCCTGAAACACAAACACATTGGAACAATAGTGGCTCAGGAAAGAACACTCCAAAACGAAGTCCTCAGCAGCAGACTCAGAAGCAAAAGTTTTTCTCTGACCTCTTCCTGCTCTTCCATCTCTAAGTTCCATTCTCTCTTGAGGTCAGCTATAGAAACTAGAATTCTGGCTGGGCTCGGTGGCTCAGCCTGTAATTCCGCGCCTTTGGGAGGCTGAGGTGAGTGGATTGCCTTTGGGAGGCTGAGGTGAGTGGATTGCCTTAGCCCGCGGGTTCGAGACCCACCTGGGCAGTGAGACCTCATCTTTACAATAAATCAAAAAATCAGCCGGGCGTGGTAGCGCATGCCTGTAATTCCGGCTACTTGGAAGGCTGAGGCAGAAGGATCTCTGGAGCCCAGCAGGTCGAGGCTGCGGTGGCTGGGAGCAGCCACTGCACTCCAGTCTGGGCGACAGAGTGAGACTCAACTCAAAAAAACCCAAAACAAAACAAAGAAACTAGAATTCCTCTTTTCTAAGGCAGTTCATAGAAACCAGAAGCCCTTTTCTCTAAAGCTAATGATAGACTTTTATCTTGTTGAATGTATGTACACTTAAACATTTCATTCTAGACCTATAATAAAGTTTTTCATGTGTTTTCTGCAAGTCAATTCTCAATGCTACAAGACAATAAAGGCATTAACTTTTTAAAATGACATAAAAACATATTCAGCACAGAAGGATGTAATAAGCTAGGATAACATTTTTCATCCACAGTGCTGGAATCACAATTCATAAGGTCACAGATTCTACATTCTTACACTCATAATTTTAGTTTTTTTTTATGAACCACATCTTTTAAGTAAAAGTTGGCTTGATTTATTCTATTTATTCTTTTTTTCTCTTCAATAATATCTGATTTTATTTCATCATTTATCTTGATAAAATAATATGTAAATATTTTTATTGTATCCATAATAACTTCTAGTTGTGGTTCACTCTACCTATCACATAGAAATCATACTATTATTCTTCTTAACGTTCCTGCTTCCTGTTCAGACTCTTTGATTAGTTGTTTGAATATTCAGCTTTTAGAAAAAATGTTCTGGAGTGTCTAA
>NW_007259965.1:8071-8864 GCF_000164805.1 Carlito syrichta | reverse complement strand
AATCAGCAATCTGGGCTTTCTGGGTCCCTACATTTTTCAGAGTTAATTTCTCCGTGGATACACTAAATCTGTCATTACAGATCCACAGGAACTTTCTTGTCATCTTGTTAGTTGTAATCAAGGATCTGTCCATACAAATACTTTTCTGCCCTAGGAACATCTACGACCATAATCATGTTTCCCAGAATCAAAAGACATATTGGTAAAAAGTCCTTCAATTCAGGTGACCTCAAACTACAGAAAATTCTTGTGGGCAGGCAGGTCGGACTTGGGATGTTGTGTTTTGAAGATTCCACATTTTAGGGAGGGTCTTGTGAAGGGGAACCAAGAATCTAGGATTCCAGTTTCCAAAGAACGTTATGGGAGTCTTTCTCTTGATATCCAAAGAACTGGAATTCTCGGTCACCAGTAACTGTCTTGGCATCCTGCAGAGTGAAGTGGAAACCTGGGTAATGGAAATCATCATATACAGGAACCTACACGTCATATTGCTTAGGAAGTATAAGAAATCTAGTTGACAAGAGTCTTCAATTCCAAAAACTACAGACCGTCTTCCTAAGTGGTAACCACCATTCATGTTTTTGAAGTAGGAATCTGGGCAATGGGAGTCCTCACATACAGGAAACTTCACTGCCTCTTGATAAGTAAGAATAAGGAATCTGCCTTACTCATGTCCTCTATCACAAAAAAACTTCAGTTCGTCTTCCTATGGGCTAAACACGAATCATGTGTTTTTAGCATGAATCTGGGGAAATGGAGTCCTTATATACAGGAAACTACATGATCTTTTTGC
>NW_007259965.1:3872-7319 GCF_000164805.1 Carlito syrichta | reverse complement strand
TACTTTATTTGGAGAGGGGCCGAGGGTTTTGCAGTGTCACATATTTAGTACGAATTGTTAAAATGTAACAGGATTCATGGAATCCACATCCCCAGGGAACATCTGGGCATCTGCATTTTTGTATAAAGAGTTTCTTGCTGAGAACGGAAAGGGAATCGGGTTCTTGTAGTTCTTAATCGCCTAAATCTACAACGTCTCTTGATAAGGTTTAATCAGCAATCTGGGCTTCTATGTCACAACATTTTTAGTTTGTCTTTTGAAAAGGGAACCAGGAATCTTGACTTTCAATTCCAAAAGAACTTTAAGGGAGTCTTTCTCTTGATATCCAAGCAACTGGAATTCTAGGTCACCACGAAAAGTCTTGGTGTCTCGTTGAGAATGAAGCAAGAATTTCGGTAATGGGAGACCTCATATACAGAACACTACACCACCTGTTGCTACGGAAGAATAAGGAATCTTGGTTACGAGTCCTCAATCCCAAGCACCTATAGAGCATCTTGCTAAGGGTTTTGGGAGTAGGAATCTGAATAATGGGAGTCCTCATATACAGTAAACCGCCCTGTCTATTGCTAGGGAAGCATAAGGGATGTGGTTTACACGTGTCCTCAATCCCCAAAAAAACTTCAGGGTGTCTTGCTAATGGCTAAATACTAATTCGGGTATTTGAAGGATAATCTGGGTAAATGAAATCCTCATATACAGGCATCTGCACGGACTTTTCCTAGGAAAGAATAAGGAATCTGTGTGACATGTGTTCTCAATCCCCAAAACACTACACGATGTATTCCTAAGGTCTAAACAAGTATCAGGGTTTCGATGCATGTATCTGGGTAAGGGAGTATTCATATACAGGCAAATGCACATCGGTTGCTAAAAACAAGGGTCTGGGTTTTGGGATTCCTCAGTCCTGAAATGCTGCAGGATATCTTACTGATGGCTAAAGAAGTATTAGGGATTCGATTCATGAATGTGGGTAATAGCAGTCCACATAAACAGGAAACTACATGGCTTATTGCTAAGAAAAAAGAAGAAATCTGTTTTCCACAGTTCCTCTATCAAAAAATCTACATGGCATCTTACTAAGGGCTAAACAGGAATCAGAGTTTTGAAACAGGAATCTAGGGAAGGAGAGTCCTCACATACAGGACACTACATGGCCTCCAACTAAGGCTGAATAAGAATCTTTGTTGTACGAGTCTTCAATCCAAAAAATTCCCAGGGTTTCTGCTATGACACAAACAAGAAAGAGGGCTTCGAGCTCCCCAAATGTTTGAAAGCAATTTATCATGCGGACATTATGAATCGGTCATTTCAGGATTCCAGCAACATTCTGGTCCTCTTGAAAGTTGTAAATGGCTATCGGGCTCTCCAAGTCCGTTAGGTTGCTGTGAACAACTAAGGCCAGATTTCAGGACATATGTGGATGTAACTCTTTTCTTAAGGTGAACCCTGTAATCCATCTCCTTCTGTTTCTCTTCGTATTATAAGAGGGGACAAGGGTTTTACAGTTCCCAAATATTTAGTACGCATTTTTAAAAGTAACCAGGAATCATGAATTCCACGTCCCTAGAAAACTTCTGGGCACTTGTCTTTTTGTATAGAGTTTGGAATCCACATCGAAAGGGAAAATCAGGGCATCAGCTGAGAACCAAAAGGAAATCCAGTTCTAGGAATTCTCATTAACCGGAATATTCAAGGCCTCTTGATAAGGTTTAATCAGCAATCTGGGCTTCTAGGTCCCTACATTTTTCATAGCGACTTTCTCCGTGGATACATTAAATCTGTCATTACAGATGCACAGGAAATTTCTTGTCATCTTTTTAGTTGTAATAAAGAATCTGGCCCAACAAATCCTTTTGTTTCCTGGGAGTATCTACGACCATAATCATATTCCCCAGAAACAAAGGTATATTTTTACAAAATTCTCGATTCAGGTGACTAAAAAGTACAGAAAATTCTTGTTGGTGGGCAGGTAGGAATTGGGATGCTGGATTTGGAAGATTCCACATTTTGGGGAGGTCTTGTGAAGGGGAACCAGGAATCTTGGGTACCAGTTCCCAAAGAACATTATGTACTTCTTTATCTTGATATCCAAAACCTGGAATTCTCGGTCTCCCAGAACTGTCTTGGCATCCTGCAGAGTGAAGCAGTAAGCTGGGTAATGGCGGTCGTCATATATAGGAAACTATACGTCATATTGCTAAGGAAGTATAAGGAATCTTCCTTATATGAGTCCTCAATCCCAAAAACTACAGGCCGTCTTCCTAAGAGGTAACCACGAATCAGGTTATTGAAGTAGAATTTGGGGTACTGGGAGTCCTCTCATACAGGAAACTTTACTGCCTATTGCTAAGTAAGAATAAGAAATCTGTGTTACTCGTGTACTCAATCCCCAAAAAAACTTCAGGTCGACTTGCTATGGGCTAAACACGAATCATGGTGTTTTCGAGCATGAATCTGGGTATTGGACTCCTTATTTACAGGCAACTACATGAACTTTTGCTAAGAAAGATTAAGGAATCTGGGTTACAGGAGTCCTTAGTCCCAAAAATCTACAGAACATCTTGGAAAGTGTTAAAAAGAATCAGAGTTTTGAAGCAAGATGTATCGAATAAGAGTCCTAATATACAGGAATGTACACAGCCCCTTGCCATGGAAGAAAAAGAATCAGGGTTATAGCAGTCCTCAGTCCTAAATGTCAACAGGCCATCTGCTGTGGGCTAAGCAATAATCAGGGTGTAGAAGCTAGAACATAGGTAATAGCAGTCCTCATATGCAGAATCTACATGATCTGTAGCTAAAGAGAACTAAAAAATGTCTTTTACACGGTTTCTCCATCACAGTATATATATGACATGTTCCTAATGGCAAAACAAGAATCAGGGTTTCCAAACAGGATTCTGAGGATACGGAGTCCTCATATACAGGACATTACACGGCCCCTCGGTAAAGAAGAATAAGGAATCTGTGATACAGTAGTCCACAATCCGAAAAATTCTCAGGGCGTCTTGCTGCGGTATAAACAAGAATCAAGGCTTCGAGCTCTTCTCATGTTTCAGAGATATTTGGCTTGTGGATATTATGAATCAGTCATTTCAGGACTCCAGCAACATTCTGGTCCTGTTGAGAGTTGTAATCGGGTATCTGGTAGTACAAATCCCTTAAGTTCCTCGTGACAATTAAGGCCAGATTCCCGGAAAAAAAGTATTATATTGTCGTATTTGGATGTAACATTGGTCCTAAGATGAACTTGGTAATCCTTAAATTTCTGCTTGTACTTCATTTGCAGAGGGCCCGAGGGTATTGCAGTTGCCAAATATTTAGTACAAATTATTAAAATTTATCCAGTATCTATGGATTCCACGTCCCTAGGAAACATCTGGGCATCTGTATTTCTGTACCCAAAATTTTGGAATCCACAAGAACAGGGAAATTCAGGGCATCTTG
>NW_007259965.1:1811-3089 GCF_000164805.1 Carlito syrichta | reverse complement strand
AATGCTCATATACAGACAAATGCACTGACTTTTCGTAGAAATAATAAGGAATGTGGGTGACATGTTTTCTCAGTCTCCAAAGAAATATACGGCATCTTCCTAGGATCTAAAAAAGAATCAAGCTTTCGACACATGTATTTGTGAACAGGAGTACTCATATACAGGTAACTGCATGGCTGTTGCTAAAAATAAGGAATCTGTTTTATTCGAGTCCTCAGTCCTGAAAATCTACAGGGAATTTTGCTGATGGCTAAAGAAGAATCAGGGATTTGAGGCATGAATGTGGGTAACAGCAATCCTCATATACTGGAAACTTCATGGCCTCTTGCTAATAAAAGAGAAGAAATCTGTTTTCCACGGTTCCTCTGTCAAAAAAGGTACATGACTTCTTACTAAGGGCTAAACAAGAATCAGGGTTTTGAAACAGGAATGAAGGGAAAGAGAATCCTCACATACAGGACACTACATGGCCTCAAGTAAGTCGAATAAATTATCATTTTTGTACGTGCCCTAAATCCAAAAAATTACCAGGATGTCTGCTATGGGGCAAACAAGAAATAGATCTTTGAGCTCCCCAAATGTTTCAGAGCAATTTAGCATTTGGATATTATGAATCGGTCATTTCAGGACTCCAGCAACATTCTGGTCCACTTAAAAGTTGTAAATAGTATTGGGCACTCCAAGTCCGTTACATTCCTAAGGCCAGATTCCAGGACAAAAAGAATCTTCTTGCCATATTTGGATGTAACTCTGGTCTTAAGGTGAACCTTGTAATCCTTCCCGTACCGTGTCTCTTGGGATTTTGAGACGGTACAAGGGTTTTGCACTTGCCAAATGTTTACTATGTACTTTTAATGGTAAAAAGGAATCATGGAATCCACGAACCTAGGAAACTTCTGGAAATCTGTCTTTTCATATACTGAATTTGGAATCCAAATCGACAGGAAAAATCAGGGCATCTTACTGAGAATTAAAAGGAAATCCGGTTCTAGGAGTTCTCATTTTCTAGAATCACAGGGCCGCTTAATAAGGTTTAATCAGCAATATGGGTTTCTGTGCCCCTACATCTTCAGAGCTACTTGCTCCGTAGATATGCTAAATCTGTCATCACAGATCCTAAAGATCTTTCTGGTCCTCTTGTTAGTTGTAATCACGGATATGGCCCTAGAAATTCTTTTGTTTCCTGGGACCGTCTACGACAATAATCATATTCCCCAGAATCAAAAGGTATATTGGAACAAAATTCCTCAATTAAGGTGACCTCAAAGTACAGAAAAT
>NW_007259965.1:0-735 GCF_000164805.1 Carlito syrichta | reverse complement strand
ATGGAATCCGGTTCTTGGAGTTCTCAATCGCCTAAATCTACATTGTGTCTTGGTAAGGTTTAAACAGCAATCTCGGCTTCTATGTCGCCATATTTTTAGTGTGTCTTTTGAAAAGGGACCAGGAATCTTGGGTTCCAATTCCTCAAGAACTTTATGGGAGACTTCCTCTTGATAACCAAGCAACTGGAATTCTAGGTCACCAAGAAAAATCTTGGTGTCTTGCTTAGAATGAAGCAGGAATTTCAGTAATGGGAGTCCTCATGTATAGAACTCTACACGACCTGTTGCTACAGAAGAATAAGTAATCTTGGTTACACAAGGCCTCCATCCCAAAAACCTACAGTCTGTCTTGCTAAGAGATAAACACCATTCAGGTTTTGGGATTAGAAATCTGGAAAGTGGGAGTCCTCATATACAGGAAACTGCACTGTTTATTGCTTATGGAGAATAAGGAATCTGGTTTACACGTGTCCTCCATCCCAATAAAACTTCAGGGTTTCTTGCTAAGGGCTAAACACGAATTTGGGTTTTTGAAGCATAAACTAAGGAGATGAAATGCTTATATACAGAAAATACACTGACTTTTCCTAAGAAAGAATAAGGAATGTGGGTGACATGTTTTCTCAATCTCCAAAAAAATATACGGCGTCTTCCTAAGATCTAAACACGAATCAAGCTTTCGACGCATGTGTCTGTGAACAGGAGTACTCATATACATGTAACTGCATGGCTGTG
>NW_007259964.1:2142-3065 GCF_000164805.1 Carlito syrichta | reverse complement strand
TCAAGGCATCTTGCTGAGAACGAAAAGAGAATCCAGGTTCTTGAGTTCTCATTCGCCAAAGTCTACAGGGGCTCTGATGAGGTTTAATCAGGAATCTGGACTTTTAGGTCCTCATTTTGTTAGGGTATCCTGTAAAAGGGAACCAGGAATCTTGGATTCCAGTTACCCAGGAAACTTCTGTGGGTCTTTCAATAAGTATCCATACAACTTGAATTCTACATCACCACGACATATCTCGGTGTCTTGCTGAGAATGAAGCTGGAATCTGGGTAATGGGAGTCCTCATATACAGGAAACTTAATGACACGTGCGAAGGATGAATAAAGAATCTGAGCTACCTGGGTCCTCAATACCGCTAATTTACAGCGTGTCTTGCTAAGGGCTAAATAAGATCAGGGCTTCGAGCACCCCTCATGTTTTAGAGCTATTTGTTATGTGGATATTACGAATCAATCATTCCTGGACTCCAGCAACACTCTGGTACTCTTGATAATTGTGAACGAGAATCTGGCACCATGAGTCCATTTAGATACTCGGAACCTCTGATTCCAGATACAGGACACTAGAAATTCTCTCGGATTTTTTGTATGTAAGCCGTGACCTCAGTGTTACCTCATACTCCAGAAAGTTCAATGGCTCCACTGTTCATTATTAGGACTTTGGGTTTAAGTGTTCAATTTTTTAGGAGGTATTATTGGAAGAGAAACAGGAATCTTATATTTCACATCCCCAGGCATATTCTTGTCATCTTTCTATGGGTATACAAGAGTCTGGACTTCCAGGCCAACAGAAAACATCTCGTCGTTTTGCTTAGATCAAATAGGAATCTGTTTCACTGTGTCCCTTGAAAGTTTCTGCAGGCTTTACCTATGAGGAACCAGGAAACTCGGTTTCCATGTAACTTGCAAACATCTGGGCCTTTG
>NW_007259964.1:0-1158 GCF_000164805.1 Carlito syrichta | reverse complement strand
TCCAAGTGATTCCGGTCCTTTTGATAGTTGTAATTGAGTATCTGACCTACAATTTCGTTTGTTTCTTATCCACATCTTCGGCCATAGTCCAGTTCCCCAGGTATCAACTGACATTTTGCAACAAAATCCTTCGCTTCATTTTACCTCAAAATACTGAAATTTCCTTTGGTCAGGCTGGTGGAAATTCGGATATTTGGTTTAGATTATTATACATTTTTACGATGTCTTGTTAAGGGGAACCTGGAAGCTTGGATTACAGCTCCCAGGTACTATATGGGAGTCTTTGTATTGATATCCAAACAACTGGAATTCTATGTTCATCAGGAAATATCTCGGGCGTTGCTGAGAATTAAGCAGGAATTTGCGAAATGAGAATCCTCATATACGGGAAACAACATGGCTTCTAATTACGGAAGAATAAGGGATCTGGGTTACATGAGTCCTCAAATGCCAAAAACCTACGGGGAGTCATACTAAGGAAGAAAAATTATCAGGGATTTGTAGCACTTATCTGGGGAATGGGAGCCCTCATATACAGGAAAATTCACAACCTCCGGCTAAGGACGAACAAGGAATCTGGGTGACACATTTCCTCGATCCAAAAAATCTACAGTGCGTCTTTCTAAGGGCTAAACCTGGATCAGGGTTTCGAAGAAGGACTCTCGGTAATGGGAGTCTTCATATACAGGACACTACACAGCCTCTACCTAAGAAAGATTAAGAAATCTGTTTTTGACTACTGCCAAAAATCTACTGGGCGTCTTGCTAAGGTCTAAACAAGAATCATTATTCAAAGCAAGGATCAGGGGAATGAGAGTCCTCATATACAGGAATCTGCACAGGCTCTTGCTAACGAATCTGGGTTACACGAGTCCTAAATACCAAAAATGTTCAGGGCGACTTGATAAGGCCAATAAGACTCGAACTTCGACGTCCCCATATTTTTCAGAGCTGTATCCTATGTGAATATTAGGAATCACTCATTGTAGAAGTCTGGCAACATTCTGGTCCTCTAGATTGTTTAAACGAAAATATGGCACTAAAAGTCCATTTAGATTCTGGATCCTCTAACGCCAAATTCCAGGACACAAGTAATCATCTCAGGTGTTTTGAATGTAAGCCCTGAGTTCTGGGTTACCTTGTACTCCAGAAACTTCG
>NW_007259963.1:2445-3308 GCF_000164805.1 Carlito syrichta | reverse complement strand
GCTTCTTGGAAGTCTGGGAAAAGTCTTGCTGGAGCTTGTCGGTCTGAAACTACGTGGACAGACAGAGAGCCACCACCCTCCAGCATGGACAACCGAGTGAGACTCTGACTCAAAGAAACAAAGGAAAAAAGGATAAAAAAGAAGAACATCCATTTGTGTATGGAGTTGGGATTATTGTGAACAGATATATAATTTTAGAAAGATGCCCCAGCCTTAGGCCTACAGTTCCTGATAGACAATGAGTCGGCTGACAACCGGGCTTTGGCCTGGGAGGCCGAAGCAGGGCACCACTTGAGCCTGGGAGTTCGAAACCAGCCTGGGACATGCAGCGAGAACTTTTGCTCCCCAGAACACTGGAATCGCAAGTGGTAGTGCCCACGGTCCCAGGAACAAGGGATGCAGTGGCCTCCATCCCAAGGTGTTCCATTGTATTGCCCTCACCGACAGAACGTTTGTGTCCAGGCTGGACACCATGGCTCATGGCCATGAGCCCCATGCCATGGGAGGCCAAGGCGGCAGTCTGCCTGTGCCCAAGGGTCAGTGGCAAGCCAGGGCGACGTGACCTAACCTCTTCTCAGTGAGAGGTCTCCAAAATCAAGTCAGGCGTTTGACCTCTGAAGTCCTGGCTGCTTAGAGGACAGGGCAGGACGACCGTCTGAGCCCTGCAGGTTGAGCCCCTGGGAACCTCAATCGTGCCTCCATACCCAAGCCCAGCCAACGGAGACTCTGGTGACAAAAAAGATGTTTCCCAAATGCATCATGATGGGCTTCCATGGCTCCCCAGGGAAAGGCCCACTTGGGGAGGAGATGATAGAGTGATCGGGAGGGGCCCTCCTCATGCCAGAAGGTGAAAGATAGGGCAG
>NW_007259963.1:0-1969 GCF_000164805.1 Carlito syrichta | reverse complement strand
GTGGCCACCTTTGAAACCTCCTGCAGATGACAGGCCAGAAAGTGCCTTTTCATCTCCCATCCCTGAGGGTGACTCCTTGCACTGAGTCATAGGGGTGGTGGTGGTGATTATTATTTTTTGGAGTCGGAATCCCATGCTGACTCCCAAGCCTGAGTGCAGGGGCATGCTCACAGCCACCGCGGACTCCACCTGCTGGGCTCAGGTGATGCTCCCACCTAGGCCCACTTAGCTACTAGAACCACAGGCCTATGCCCCCACGCCAGGTTAATATTTGGATTGCTTTTGATGGCCGAGATAAGATTTTAGCTCACATTCTGGGCTGATGTCAAACCCGTAGGCTCAGGTCGCCCACTCACCTTTGACTCCAAAGGGCCAGGATGCTAGGCTGAGACCCAGGGCCTGGCCTGTGTTTATGGTGGTGGTGGTGGTTGGTATGATTATTCTTAGTCGGTGTCCCGCTCTATCACCCAGACCAAAGTGCATGGGCCTGCTCTCGGCCACCATGACCTACATTGACTGGGCTCTGGCAACCCTCTCACTGTGGCCTCCCGAGAGACCAGAACAACAGACGTGCACCACCATGCACGCTTCAGGTTATCGGCTTCTTGTAGAGGATGTCTTGCCAAGCTGCCCAGGCTGGTATCGCACCCAGGGCCTTAGGACATCCTCTTGGCTCGGCCACCAGAGTGCCAGGATGACAGGCATGAGAAGCCACACATGGCCTCCATGCCCCTATTGGGGACCCACCGGGTCCCCAGAGATGGTGGCTGGAGTCGCCTGCCGAGCCCTTCAATGGGAAGCACATGTCACAGGAGTGTGTCTCCACTGGGGTGTCCACCCTTACGCCTGCCTCATTCTCCAGGGTTGAACCACTCGTCCCTCCCAGGGCCAACTCTGGGAAAGAGAGGGCATAACTCTCAAATCAATGGGGGGATAGATATGGCAGGGTATCTCACGTTTGTCACCTCAGCACTCGGGGAGGATGATATGGGAAGATGACCAGATCCTAGGTGTTTGAGACCAGGTTGGACACCATAGAAAGCCTCCACCTCGACCCCAAGCAAAACCCAGCAAACCTTGGGTGAGGGCAGGTGTCAGTGGGAAGATGGCCTCTGACCCAGAGTTCAAAACCAGGCAGGGAGACCAGGATATCAACCAAATGGAAAGCCTGTGATCACAGCAGTATGGGAGTCCCAGGCCGAGAGAATGACCTGAGTTGGGAGTTTTGAGTGCTGCCTGGGGATCCTAGTGAGGAAAGAAAAGAAAGAAAGAAAGAAAGAGAGAGAGAGAGAGAGAGAGAGAGAAAGAAAGAGAGAGAGAGAGAGAAAGGAAGGAAGGAAGAAAGAAAGAAAGAAAGAAATCCATACTTCTGCAAACCTTCTGCCCACAGATCCTTCTCCCCTGCCCCCCACACATGTGAGGGTCCCCAAAGCTTGGCACCTTCAAGCCCCTACTTCCCCCAATGGCTGCTCTCACTTTGTTGCAGCATTTCCCAAGGCTCCCTGGTGGGGTTCCTGCTGGCTCTTCTCTCAGAGGTGAGAAATGTGCCCAAAGCAGGCGAATCTCTGACTCAGCAGCGAGGACCTTCCGCCAAGAAAGGCCAGGGACACATCCCTAACCCAGGGACATTTCTTTCCCCAATCCCATCTTTCCTGGCTCTAAAGTCAGTCGCCCAGTGAAATAACCATATCCAGCGCAGCTGAGGATCTGTGTACAATTCTGATGTTTTTGGAGACAGGGTCTGGCTCTGTGGCCCAAGTTGGGGCCCAGTGACATGACTGTCGTTCACTGTCAGCCTCAAAATCAGGGTCTCTGACAAACCTCTGCCTCAGTCTCTGAAGTGGCAGGGACGATGGGCACCTCAACCCCAGACCCCCTGTTTGAATGAGTGCAAAGATGGGCTCTCCCTTTGTGGTCTGGGCTGGACTTGGCCTCCTGGGCTCCAGCCATCCTCCTGACTCGGCCTCCC
>NW_007259962.1:0-11752 GCF_000164805.1 Carlito syrichta | reverse complement strand
CCACAGGAAATTTCGGTATTCTGAGGTAACCTGAAGCGAGGGATTTTGTCGCAAAATGCCAGTTGATTCCTGTGGAACTAAAATATGGCCGAAGATTTTCATAAGAAACAAACGAAATTGTAGCTCCAGATCCTCGATTACAACTATCAAAAAGACCGGAATCTTCTTGAATCTGTAATAAGAGAGTTTAGGTATCCACGCAACAAGTAGCTCTGAAAAACAGGAGGACCTACAAGCCCAGATTCCTCATTAAACCTTATCAAGAGGCCATATAGATTTTGACGATTGAGTACCACTGAACCCTCATTCTCTTCTCGTTCTCCACAAGATGCCCTGATTTTCCCTGGCCATCTGGATTCCGAAATTTTGTATGCACATAGACAGATGCCCACCTGTTTCCCAGGGACGTGGAATCCGTGATTCCTTGTTACCTTTAAAAATATGTACTACATGCTTAGCAACCTCAAAACCCCAAGACCATATCAAATAGATGCACAAACGGAAGTTTTAGAATTACAGGGTACATCTTAAGACAAGAGTTACACACAAATATGGCAAGATGATGGTTTAGTCCTGTAATCTGACTTTAGTTGTGCCGAAAAACCCATCTGAATTTCACGGACTGGTTCTTGGTTACAAGAATCAAGAGGACTAGAGGTTGCTGGGAAACTATATTGACACTTGTCCTTTGCAAGTGGCAATTTGCTCTGAAAAATTTGGAGAACAAGACGCCGAGATTACAGATAAGCCATTATAATGGAGCCCTGTATAAATAGATTGAGGCCTTACGTAACCCACATTCCTTTTTTATTATCAGGAAGACGCCCGGCCTTTTTCTGGTGACGTGCAAGTACAAACTCTTAAATATCAGTACACATCCGCTAAGGAGTTTCCCAGGGTCCTGGAATCGAAGATTGCTGGTTCCCCCTTAAGAATACATCCTAAATATGTGGGAACCCCTAATCCCATATTCTCAATGCGAAAACGAATGTCCAGCAGTAGTTTCTGGACTACGAGGTAACCCTGAAGCCAGTGATCACATTAACAAATGGCAGATGATTGCGTGGATTGTGAAATCTAGCCTTACAGGACCCCGTGAAGTAAACGGCCACTATGCCAGATTCTTCAGCTAAAACTATCAAGAGGCGCAACTGCTTCCTGGGGATCGGCAATGCCCGATTTGTGGTACGCATATAGGACTTGCTCTGAATAATATGAGAACCAGGACACCCAGGTTCCAGATTAGCATTTGCCAAAGTCCCTGTAGATTCCCATGTATGAGCACTGTCTTAAGCCACGGATAATTTAGCAAATACACAAATGTTTGCAAGTTACATGGAAACCGAGTTTCCTGGTTCCTCTTTAGTAAAGCGTGTAGAAACTTTCAAGGGACAAAGTGACCCAAATTCCTATTTTGTTCTAAGTAAACGACGAGATGTTTCCTGTTGGCCTGGAAGTCCAGACTCTTGTATACCCATAGAAAGTGGACAAGAATATGTCTGGTGATGTGGAATCTAAGATTTCTGGTTCCCTCCCAATGATACCTCCTAAAAAAATTGAACACCTAAACCCAAAGTCCTAATAGCGAACACTGGAGCCACTGAAGATTCTGGAGTACGAGGTAAAACTGTGGTCAGTGTTTACATACATAAAATCCGAGGGAATTACTGGTGTCCTGGATCTGGAATCAGAGGTTCCGAGTATCTAAACAGACTTTTAGTTCCAGTTTCTCGATCTCAGCTATCAAGAGTACCAGAGTGTTGCTGGAGTCCAGAAATGATTGATTCATAATATCCACATAACAAATATCTGTAAAACATGAGAGGTGCTCAAAGACCTGAATTTGTTTAGCCCTTAGCAAGACACACTGTAGATTTTCTGTATTGAGTACCCATGTAGCCCAGATTACTTATTCATCCTTTCCAGGAGTCATGAAGTTTCCTGTGTATGGGGACTCCCATTACCCAGATTCCTGCTTCATTCTCAGCAAGACACCGAGATATTTTGGGTGATGTAGAAATCAAGTTGTTTGAATATCAACTGAAAGACCCCCAGAAGTTGCCTTGGCAATTAGGATCCAAGATTCCTGGTTCCCTTGTAAAAGACACCCTAAAAATATTTGGACCTAGAAGCCCAGATTCCTGATTAAACCTTATGAAGTGTCCCTGTAGACTTCAGCGAATGAGAACTCCAAGAATCCGGATTCCCTTTTTGTTCATTGCAAGATGCTTGATTTTCCTGTCGATGTGTATTCCAAAACTGTGTATACAAAAAGACAGATGCCCACAAGTTTCCTAGGGATGAGGAATCCGTGATTCAGGGTTACCCTTAAAAATACTTACTAAACATTTGGCATCTGCAAAACCCTCATCCTGTCTCAAAATAAAAGGGCAAAGAGAAGTGTGAGAATACAAGGTTCATCTTGAGACCAAGAGTTACAACCAAATAAGGCGAGATGATCCCTTTTGTGCTGGAATCTGGCCTTAGTTTTCTTGAGTAACCTAACGGACTTGTAGGGCCAGATACCCATTTAGAACTATCAAGAGGACCAGAAGGTTGCTGGAGTCCTGAATTTACTGGTCCCTAATACCCACATGCTAAATAACTCCAAAACATGAGGGGAGCTCGAAGCCCTGATTGTTTTTTGTCCAGTAGCAAGACGTCCTGAAAATTTTTTCGGATTGAGGACTCGTGTAACAATATTCCTTATTCTTGCTTCACTGACGGCCATGTAGTGTCCTGTATATGAGGACTCTCGTTCCCCAAATTCCTGTTTTGAAACCCTGATTCCTGTTTAGCCCTTAGCAAGACGCTATGTAGATTTTGTTATTGAGGAACCATATAAATCAGATTCCTTATTTTTCCTTAGCAAGAGGCATCGAAAATTCATGTTATGAGGAGTATTACACACATTCCTGCTTCAAATCTCTTATTTTTGTTTAGCCCTTAGCAAGAGGCCCTGTAGTTCTTTTGGGATAGGGAACACGTGTAACCCAGATTCCTTATTCTTTCTTAGCAAAAGGCCGAGTATTTGCTTGTATATGAAGACCCCTTTTCCGCAGATTCGTGCTTCAAAAACCCTTATTCGTGTTTAGCCCTTAGCAAGACGCCCTGAAGTTTCTTAGGTATAGAGGACACGTGTAACCCAGATCCCTTATTCTTTCTTAGCAATAGGCAGTCCTGTTTCCTGTATTTGAGGACCCCCATTACCCAGATTCCTACATTAAAAATCTGATTCATGGTTACCTCTTAGTAAGGCGCCCTGTGGATTTTTGGGCTGAGGACTCGTGCAACCAAAATTCCTTATTCTTCCTTAGCAAGAGGCCATGTAGTTTCCTGTATATGAGGACACCCATTACCCAGATTCCTGCTTCATTCTCAGCAAGGTGCTGAGATATTTCCTGGTGACTCAGAATTCTTGTTGTTTGGATAACAAGAGAAAGACTCCTATAAGGTTATTGGGGACCTGGAATCTAAGATTCCTGGTTTCCCTTAACAAGACCCCAACAAAATATGGAATCTTCTAAATCCAATGTCCCAATTCCACCAGGCTGACCACAAGAAATTTCTGTAGCTTGAGGTAACCTGAATCGAGGGATTTTGTACCAACATGACATTTGATTCCTGGAGTACCTGATTATGGTCCTAGATGTTCATAAGGCACAAAAGGATATTTCGGCCAGATCCTCGATTACAACTATCAAGAGAATAGAATGTTCCTGGGGATCTGTAATGACCAATTAAGGGAATCTATGGAGCTAGTAGCTCTGAAAAATGTAGGGACCCTGAAGCCCAGACTGCTGATGAAACCTTATCAAGAGGCCCTGTCGATCTGGCGAATGAGAACTCCTAGAACCAGATTTCCTTTTTGTTCTCAGAAGGTGCTCTGATTTTCCCTCGTGATGTGGATCCAAAAACTCTGTATAAAATAGGCAGATGCCCAGAAATTACCTAAGGTCGTGTAATCCATGAATCCTGATTACCCTTAAAAGTATGTAATAAATAGTAGTCAACCTCAAAACACCGGGACCCTATCGGAACAGAAGTTATAGGATTACAAGATACATCTTTAGGTAATACATACATACAAACATGGTGATAAGATCCTTTGTGTCCTGGAATCTGCCCTATGTTGTCCCGCAGAACCCAATGGACTTGTAGGTACACATTCTTGATTACAACTATCAAGAAGAACAGAGGGTGCTGAGAATCTATAATGACAAAACTTTCATATCCTAGAGGCATGTAGCCCTAAAGTGTGTGTGGAAATAGAATCCCAGATTACAGATTAGCCCTTATAATGTGTCCATGTAGAATTCTTAGATAAGCGACCCCCATAACCCAGATTCTTTTTCTTCTCAATAAGACTCCCGGAAGTTACCTGCCAATGTGGAAGTACAAACTCTTATATACCAATACTCATAAGCCCAAAGGGTCAGAAGGACCCTGGAATCCAAGTTTGCTGGATCCCCTTTAAGAATACATCCTAAATATTTCGGAAGACCTAATCCCAAGTTAGGAATATCAATCTAAAATTCCAGTAGTAGTTTCTGGATTAGAAGGTAAACCTGAAGTCAGAAATTACACGAAAAATGGCGACATAATTCCTTGGGTTGTGAAATCTGGCCTTACACTCTCCTGACAAAAAAGCTGAGCAGATGGTCAGATTCTCTGTTAAAACTAAGAAGAGGAGCAGCAGGTTCCCTGGAATCGGTAATGACAGATTTGTGGTACATATGTAGGAATTAGTTCAGAAAAGTGTGGGTTCTGGTACTCCAAATTCCTTATTGGCATTCAGAAATGTCCTGTAGGCTTCTAGGCATGAGAACTACCTTAAGCCAGGGAAAAATTAACAACTGCCCAGAAGTTTCCTGGTCACATGCCAACTGATTTTCCTTTTTCCACATTGGCAATATGAGTAGAAGCTATCTGGGGACATAGTGTCCGAGATTCCTTTTTCGTTCCCAGAAGACCGACCAGATATTTCCCCATTCCCTATAAGTCCAGACACGTGGCTCCCAATAGAACGACGCCAGAATGCTCCTATGGACTTTTAAACCAAGACCCTGGTGCCTCCCAATAATACCTTCTAAACATGGTGCAACATCTAAAGCCAAGGTCCTAATTCCGAATAGCTAAACTACCAGAAGTTTCTGGAGTACGAGGTAACCCTGAACTCAGGGCTTACATTCAAAAAACCCAAGATGATTACTTGTGTCCTGAAATTTGGCATTAGAGGATCCAGAATCTAAATGGACTTGTAGTGCCATATTTTCGTTTAAACAATTGAGAGGACCAGAGCATTGCGGGACTTCTGGAATGAGTGATTCCTAATATGCACATAGGAAACAGCTCTGAAAAATAAGAGGACGTCGAAGTCCGAGTCTTGTAGGCTGTACCAAGACACCCTGAACATTTTTGGAATTGAGGACTCGTGTAACCCAGATTCATTATTCTTCCTTAGCAAAAGCCCATGTAGTTTCCTGTATTTGAGAACTCCCACTTCCAGATTCGTGCTTCAAATCCCTGATAAGTTTGTCTCCCTTACTAAGACTCCCTGTAGGTTTTTGGGATTTGAGGACTCATGTAACCAGATTCCTTATTCTTCCAAAGTAAGAGGCCATGTAGTTTTCCGTATATGAGGACTGTCATTACGCAAATTCCTGCTTAATTCTCAGCAATACCAGAGATATTTCCTGATGAACATAGAATTCCAGTTGTTTGGATATCAGTAGAAGGACTCCCATACAGTACCTTGGAACTGTAATCCAAGTTTCCAGGTTCCAGTTAACAAGACATCGTAAAAATGTGGAATATTCTAAACCCAATATCCCAATTCCCACCACCCTGACTACAGGTGATTTCGGTATTTTGAGGTAACCTGAAGCTAGGGATTTTGTCACAAAATGGCAGTTGATACCTGGGGAACTTGATTATGGCAGAAGATGTTCATAAGAAACAAAAGACACTGTAGGTCCAAATCCTTGATTAAAACTATCGAAAGGACCGGATCCTTTTTGGATCCGTAATAAGAGATTTTAGGTGTCCACCTAGCAAGTAGCTCTGAAAAATGGAAGAAACTACAAGCCCAGATTCCTCATTAAACCTTGTCAAGAGGCCATATACATTTTGACGGTTGAGGACACCCGAACCCATATTCTTTTCTCATTCTCAGCAAGATGCCCTGATTTTCCCTGGCGATCTGGATTCCAAAATTCTGTATGCTAATAAACAGATGCCTAGCTGTTTCCCAGGGACGTGGAATACGTGATTCCTGGTTGCCTTTATAAATATGTACTACATGCTTATCAACCTCAAAATCCCAAGGCCATATCAAGTAGATGCATGAACGGAAGTTTTAGGATTACAGGGTACATCTTAAGACAAGAGATACACACAAATATGGCGAGATGATGCCTTAGTCCTGTAATCTGGCTTCAGTTGTGCCGAGAAATCCAACTGATTTGCACGGACTGGTTCTTGGATACAACAATCAAGAGGACCAGAAGGTTGCTGGGAATCATTAATGACACTTGTCCTTCCCAAGTGGCAATTTGCTCTGAAAAATTTGGAGAACAATACGCCCAGATTACAGATAAGCCTTTATAATGGAGCCCTGTAGAAATGGATTGAGGCCTTCCATAACCAACATTCCTTTTTGTATTATCAGGAAGATGCCCGGACATTTTCTGGTGACGTGGAAGTACAAACTCTTACATACCAATACTCATATACCAAGAAGTTTCCCAGGGACCTGGAATCAAAGATTGCTGGTTCCCCTTAAGAACACATCCTAAATGTGTGGGAACCCCTAATCCCATATTCTCAATGGGAAAACGAACATCCAACAGTAATTTCTGGCCTTTGATGTAAACCTGAAGCCAGTGATCACATTAACAAATGGCGGATGATTGCGTGTATTGTGGAATCTGGTCTTACAAGAACCTGGGTAACAATTTGACCAGTAGGCCAGATTCTCAGTTACAACTATCAAGAGGGGCAACAGGTTCCTGGGGATCCACAATTCCCGATTTCTGGTATGCGTTTAGGACGTTGCTCTGTATAATATGAGAACAAGGAGTCCCAGATTTCAGATTAGCATTTGCTAAAGTCCCTGTCTTTTCCTAAGTATGAAGACCGCCTTAAGCCAAGGATAATTTAGCAAATGCCTAGATGTTTCCAAGTTACATGGAAACCGAGTTTCCTGGTTCCTCTTTAGTAAAGCGTGTAGAATCTTTCAAGGGACACAGTGACCCACATTCCTATTTCGTTCTAAGCAAAACGACGAGCTGTTCCTGTAGGCCTGGAAGTCCAGACTTTTGTATACCCATAGATAAATGACAAGAATATGCTTGAGGAAGTGGAATCTAAGATTCCTGGCTCCCTCCCAATAATACCTCCTAAAAAAATTGAACTCCTAAACACAAAGTCATAATAACGAACAGCAGAACCACTGATGTTTCTGGAGTACGAGGTAACACTGAGGTCAGGGCTTACATACAAAATATCCAAGGGAGTTACTGATGTCCTGGTTCTGGAATCAGAGGTTCCGAGTATCTAAATGGTCTTGTAGTGCCAGATTCTTGTTCACAACTATCAAGAGTACCAGAGGGTTGCTGGAGTCCAGGAATGATTGATTTGTAATATCCACATAACAAATAGCTCTAAAATATGAGGGATGCTCGAAGACCTGAACTTGTTTAGCCCTTAGCAAGACGCACTGTAGAATTTCGGTATTGAGGACCCATGTAACCCTGATTCCTTATTCATCCTTCGCAAGAGTCATGAAGTTGCCTGTATATGAGGACTCCATTTACCCAGATTCCTGCTTCATTCTCAGAAAGACACCGAGATAATTCGTGGTGATGTAGAATTCAACTCGTATGGATATCAAATGAAAGACCCTGACTTTTCCTGGGCAATTGGAATCCAAGATTCCTGGTTCACTTGTACAAGACACCCTAACAATATGGGGACCTAGAAGCCCACATTCCAGATTAAACCTTATGAAGTGACCCTGCAGACTTCGTCAAATGAGAAGTCCAAGATACCAGATTCCCTTTCATTCTCAGCAAGATACCTTGAATTTCCCTGTTGATGTGTATTCCAAAACTCTGTATACAAAAAGAGATACACCCACAAGTTTCCTAGGGACGGGGAATCCGTGATTCCTGGTTACATTTTAAATTACTAAATATTTGACAACTGCAAAACGCTCTGCCCTTCTTAAAAAAAAAGGACCAATGGAAGTTTAAGAATTACAAGGTTCATCTTGAGACCAAGAACTACATTCAAATATGACTAGATGATCCTTGGTATGCTGGAATTTGGCCTTAGTTGTCCCAAGGTACCTAAGGGACTTGTAGTACCAGATACCCGTTTAGAACTATCAAGAGGACCAGAATATTGCTGGAGCAGTGAACTGAATGATTCCTAATATCCACATTCTAAATAGCTCCAAAACATGGGGGGAGCTCAAAGCCCTGATTCTTGTTTGTCCAGTAGCAAGACGTCCTGAGAATTTTTTCGGATTGAAGACTCGTTTAACACAGATTCCTTATTCTTCCTTCGCTGGAGGCTGTGTAGTGTCCTGTATTTGAGGACTCCCTTTCCCTAGATTCCTGTTTTGAAACCCTGTTTCTTGTTTAGCCCTTAGCAAGACGCCAAGTAGATTTTGTGATTGAGGAACCGTGTAAAACAGATTGCTTATTTTTCCTTAGCAAGAGGACTCAAAGTTTCCTGTTATGAGGAGTATTACCCACATTCCTGCTTCGAATAACTTAATCATATTTGGCCCTTAGCAAGAGGCCCTGTAGTTCTTTTGAGATAGAGAACACATGTAACCCAGATTCCTTATTCTTTCTTAGCAAAAGGCCATGTAATTGCCTGTATATGAAGACCCCATTTCCACAGATTCATGTTTCAAAAACCCTTATTCGTGTTTAGCCCTTAGAAAGAGGCCCTGGAGATTTTTAGAGATTGATGACACGTGTAACCCAGATTCTTTATTCTTTCTTAGCAATAGGCAGTCCAGTTTCCTGTATTTGAGGACTCCCACTACCCATATTCCTACATTAATAACATGATTCATGGTTACCTCTTAGTAAGACGCCCTGTGGATTTTTGGGTTGAGGTCTCATGCAAACAAAATTTCATATTCTTCCTTAGCAAGAGGCTGTGTAGTTTCCTGTATATGAGGACTCCCATTTCACAGATTCCTACTTCATTCTCAGCAATGGACTGAGATATTTCCTGGTGACCTAGAATTCCATTTGTTTGGATATCAAGAGAAAGACTCCCTTAAGCTTATTGGGGACTGGAATCTAAGATTCCTAGTTCCCCTTAGCAAGACCTCCCCCAAATATGAAATATTCTAAATCCAATGTCCCAATGCCACCAGGCCAACCACAAGAAATTTGTGTAGTGTGAGGTAACCAGAATTGAGGCATTTTGTACCAATATGCCATTTGATTCCTGGGGTACATTATTATGGTCCTAGATATCATAAGACACAAAAGGATATTTGAGCCAGATCCTCAATTCAACTATCAAGAGAATAGAATGTTCCTGGGTATGTGTAATGACAGATTAAGGGTATCTACGGAGCTAGTAGCTCTGACAAATGTAGGGACCCTGAAGCCCAGATTGCTGAATAAACCTTATCAAGAGGCCCTGTAATTCTGGCGAATGAGAACTCCTAGTTCCAGATTTCCTTTTCGTTCTCATCAAGATGCCCTGATTTTCCCTCGTGATGTGGATCCAAACAATCTGTATACAAGTAGGCAGATTCCCAGAAATCACCTAGGGTCGTGCAATCCATGAATCCTGGTTACCCTTAAAAGTACATAATAAATATTTGGCAACCTCAAAACAACGGGCCAGTATCAGAATAGAAGGACAAACAGAAGTTTTAGGATTACAAGATACATCTTAAGCCGATAGATACATACAAATATGGCGATAAGATTCTTTGTGTCCTGGAATCTGCCTTTTGCTGTCCCAAGGAACCCAACGGACTTGTAGGTCCACATTCTTGGTTACAACTATCAAGAAGACCGGAAGGTTGCTGAGAATCTATACTGACAAAACTGTCATATCCAAGAGGCCCGTAGCCCTAAAGCATGTGTGGAAATAAAATCCAAGATTCCAGATTAGCCCTTATAATGTGTCTATGCAGAATTGTTAGAATGGCGACCCCCATAACCCAGATTCTTTTTGTTCTCAATAAGACTCCCGGAAGTTACCTGGCGTCGTGGAAGTACAAACTCTTATATACCAATACTCATAAACCCAAAAGGTCAGATGGGCCCTGGAATCCAAGATTGCTGGATCCCCTTTAAGAATACGTACTAAATATTTGGGAACACCTAATCCCAAGTTACGAATATCAATCTAAAATTCCAACAGTATTTTCTGGATTCGAGGTAAACCAGAAGTCAGAAATTACACAAATAATGGCGAGATGATTCCTTGAGCTATGGAATCTGGCCTTACATCCTCCTGTAAAAAAAGCCGAGCAGATGGTCAGATTCTCTGTTACAACTAAGAAGAGGAGCAGCAGGTTCCTGGGAATTGGTAATATCAGATTTGTGGTATGTATACAGGAATTAGTTCTGAAAAGTGTGGGGCCTGTGACACCATATTCCTTATTAGCATTTAGAATATTCCTGTAGGCTTCTAGGTATGAGAACTACATTATGCCAGGGAAAAATTAACAACTGCGAAGAAGTTTGCTGGTCAAATGCAAACTGATTTTCCTTGTTTCACATTGGTAACATGAGTAGATGCTTTCTGGGGACATAGTGTCCCGGATTCCTGTTTCGTTCTCAGAAAAATGACCAGATATTTCCCCGTTCCCTAGAAATCCAGACACGTGGTTCCCAATAGAAGGACTCCCGAATGCTCCTATGGTCTTGTAAACGAAGACCCTGGTGCCCTACCAAAAAAACCTTCTAAACATGGTGCAACATCTAACCCCAAGGTCCTAATTCTTAATAGCTGCATTACCAGAATTTTTCAAATACAATGTAACCCTGAACTCAGTACTTATATTCAAAAAACACGACATGATTACTTGTGTTTTGAAATTTGGCGTTAGAGGATCCAGAATTTAAAGGACTTGTAGTGCCATATTTTCGTTTAAACAATCGAGAGGACCAGAACGTTGTAGGACTTCTGGAATGAGTGATTCCTAATATGCACATAGGAAACAGCTCTCAAAAATATGGGGACTTCAAAGTAAGCATCTTGTAGGCCTTATCAAGATGCCCTGAACATTTTTGGAATTGAGGACTGGTGTAATCCAGGTTCGTTATTCTTCCTTAGCAAGGGCCCTTGTAGTTTCCTGTATATGAGGACTCCCATTCCCCAGATTCTTGCTTGTAAATCCTGATTCTTGTTTAGCCCTTATCAAGACGTCCAGTAGATTTTTGGCATTGAGGACTCATGAAAACCAGATTCCTTATCCTTTCTTAGGTAGAGGCTGTGAGGTTTCCGGTATATGATGACTCTCATTACCGACATTCTTGCTTCAAAATCCTGATTCTTGTTTAGCCCATAGAAAGACGCCCTGTAGATTTTTAGGATCGAGGCATGTGTAACCCAGATTCCTTGTTCATCCTTAGCAAGAGGTTGTGAAGTTGCCTTTATATGAAGGACTCCCATTCCCCAGATTCGTGCTTCAAATACCTCATACATTTTTCTCCCTTAGTAGACTCCTGTAGCTTTTTGGGATTTCAGGACTCGTGAAACC
>NW_007259961.1:2162-5040 GCF_000164805.1 Carlito syrichta | reverse complement strand
TAAGTCAGCGAGCTAATTCAGCAGGCTAGACGGCTGCTGAACTGGGTAGCTAGTTATTTAAGTCAGCTGGCTAGCCAGTTAGCTAGCTAGTTAAGTAACCTCGTAAAGTCAGCTCACTAGCCAGCTGGTTAGGTAGATAGCTAGGTAGTTAGGTCAGCTGGCAAGCCAGTGGGCTTCATTGTTATCTAGCTAGTTAACTCAGCTGGTTACCCATCTGTTTAGCTAGGTATCTAGGCAGTTTTGTCAGCATGCTAGCCAGCTGGCTAGCAACATAAGTGCCTTAGTTAAGTCAGCTGGCTAGACAGTTGGTTTGCTAGACATCTGGCTTGTCAGCTCTCTATCCAGCTGGTTAGCTAGTTAAGCCACCTATTTAAGGCAGCTGGATGTTCAGCTGGCTACCTAGGTGCTTCGCTACTTAAGTCAGCTGTCTAGTCAGCTGGCTAGCTAGTAAAGTCAACTATTAAAGTCAGATAGGTAGCCAGATGGCTTGCTATATACTGAACTAGTTAACTCAGCTGTTTAGCAAGCAATCCAGCTATTTAAGTCAGCTAGTTAAGTCAGCTGGCTAGCCAGCTGACTAGCAAGGTAGCAAGCTTCTTAAGTCAGTTAGCTAGCCAGCTGGCTAGCTAATTATGTCAGTTAGTTAAGTATGCTGACTAGCAAGCTAGCTAGCTAGGTAGAGAGCTACTTAAGTCAGCTGGGTAGCCAGCTGGCTAACTAGTTAAGTCAGGTAGTTGTGTCAGCTCACTAGCTGGTTAAATCAACTAGTTATGTCAGTTGGATAGCCAGCTGGATAGCTAGATATCAAGCTTGTTAATTCAGCTAGGCATCTAACTTGCCAGCTGACTTAACTAGCTAGCTACCTGCCCAGCCAGCTGGGAAGCCAGCTGAATTATCTAGCTGACTTAACTAGCTAGCCAGTTGGCTATCCAGCTGCCTTAACTAGCTTACTACCTATCCAGCCAGCTGGCTATCCAGCTTTCTTAACTAGTTGACTTAATCAAGTAGCCAGGTTTCCAGCAGGCTGACTTAACTGCCTAGCTACCTAGCTAATCAGCTAGATAACCAGCTGAATTAACTAGCTAGCTACCTACGTAGCCTGCTGTCTTGCCAGCTGACTTAACTACCTAGCTACCTAGCTATCCACCTTGCTAGTGAGCTGACTTAATAAGGTTACTTAAGTAGCTAGCTAACTGGCTAGCAAGTTGACTTAATTATCTAGCTACACAGCTAGGCAACTTGCTAGCCAGCTGAGTTAAATCACTGATATTACTAGCTAGCAAGCTGACTTAGCTAATTGAATTAACCAGCTAGCAACCTAGCTAGCCAGCTGGCTAAACTACCTGGCTCAACAAGCTAGCTCCATAGCTAGCTAGCTAGCCAGGTGACTTAACTAGCTGACTTAACTAGCTAGCTAGCTGACATAGCTAGCTGACTTATATAGCTAGCTTCCTAGCTAGCCAGCTGATTTAACTAGCTGAAATAACTAGCTAGCCAGAGGGATAGCCATTTGATTGACTAGCACTTTAGCTAACCAGCTTGATAACCAACTGACTTAATGAGTTGTCTTACCAAGGTAGCCAACTGGTGGCAAGTTGACTTAAGTAGCTGACTTAAACCTCTAGTCAGCTGCCTAACCAGCTCATTTTACTAGCTAGCCACCTACCTAGTCAGCAATCTTACCAGCTGAATTAACTAGATTACTTGAACTGCTAGCCTGCTGGCTAGCATGCTGACTTATATAGCTATCTATCTATCTAGCCAGCTGGCTACACAGCTGACAAAACTACCTGACTTAACAAGCTAGACAGTTGGCTATCCAGCTGACTTAACTCACTGACATCAATAGCTAGCCAGGAATCTATCTAGCTGACTAACTAGCTAGCCACCTAACTTGTCAGTTGGCTTGCCAGCTCTCTTAACTAGCTGAATTAACCAGTTAGCCAACTGGTTTGCCAATTCACTTAACTAGCTTGCTACCTCACTAGCCAACTGGCTAGCCAGCTGACTTAATTAGTTAACTTAACTAGCTAGCTACCTAACTAGTCAACTGACTTAAATAGTGAGCTAACTAGCTAGCTACCTAGCTAGCCAGCTGACTTAAATAGTTAACTGCCTAGCTAGCTAGTTGGCTTAACCAGCTAGCTTACTAGTTAGCTTACTCATTATCTAACGTACTAGTTAGGTGATTTAATTATCTTACTTAACTCGTTAGCAAATGAGCTAGCCAGCTGACATAACCAGGTGACTTAAATCGTTGGCTAGCTAAGTAGCTAACTGACTCTTCCAGCTGACTTAACTCATTAGCTATCTATCTAGCTAGCCTACTCAACGAGCTGACTCCACCCGTTTTCTAACTTGCTAGCTAGCTGACTCAACCAGCTGACTTAATACATTAATTAACTAGTTAACTGCCTGACTCGACCTGATAACTTCACCCGTTAGTTAACTAGCTTGCTAGCTATCTTAACAGGCTGACAAAATTAGAAAACTGACTTAGCTAGCTGACTTAACTGGCAGACTTAATTAGTTAACTAGCAAACTTAACTATGTGAATTAAATAGTTAGCTAACTATTTAACTAGCTGTATAACTAGCTGACTTAATTAATTAGCTAACTATTCAGGAAGCAGACTTAAGTAGCTGACTTAAATATTTACCTAACAACTGAGGTAGCTGATTTTGTTTGCTGAATTACCTAGCTAGCTGGATAGCTAGCTGACTTAGCTTACTGACTTAACTAGTTGGCTAATGAGATATCTAGCTGACTTAAGTTGGATAATGAGTTAGTAAACTGTTTTGACTAGTTGGTAAATGAGATAACTAGCTGAATTAACTAGTTGGTTAACGAGTTAGCTATGTGACTTAACTTGTTGACT
>NW_007259961.1:0-1096 GCF_000164805.1 Carlito syrichta | reverse complement strand
GCCAGCTTTCTATCTAGTTGTCACCTAATTAATTCAGCTCACTGGCCAGCTGATTAGCTTTGTAGTTAGGTATTTATGTGTGCTGACAAGCCAGCGGGCTAAGTAGGTAGGCAGCTATTTAAGTCAGTTGGTTAGTCATTAGGCTATCTAGTTATATCAGCTAGTTAAGTCAGCTGTCCATCCAGCTGTCTATCTTGGTTAGATAGCTAGTTAAGTTTGATGGCTAGCCAAACGACTACTTCATTATGTCAGCTAGTCATGTTAGCTGGCTAGGCTGGTGGCTAGCTAGGTAGCTAGACAATTAAGTCAGCTGGCTCTCCAGTTGGCCAGCTAGTTAAGTCAGCTAATTTACTTTGCTGGTTAACCAGCTGGTTAGCTAGTTAAGCCAGCACGTTTTCATTTGTCAAGCCAGCTGGCTAGCTAGTTAAAGAGCTAGTTAAGTCAGATGGGCAGCCATCTGACATGCTAGATATTTCAGCTAATTAAGTCAGATGGCTAGCTAGGAAGCTAGCTAGTTAAGTCAGCTAGATATGTGAGTGAGGTAGCTAGTTAAGTCACATAGTTAAATCAACTAGGTATATGATAGCTAGATAAGTACTTAGCTAGTTAAGTCATCTAGTTATGTCAGCTGGCTAGGTAGCTACGTAGTTAACTCAGCTAGTTAAGTCAGCAGCCTAGCTAGTTTAGTCAGTCAGTTAAGTCAGCTGGTTAGCCAGCTGCCTAAAAGTATAGCTAGCTAGATAATTCTGTTGGCTAGCCAGCTGACTACTTATTTACATCCAACTAGTTGAATCAGCTGGCAAGCCAGGGTGATACATAGGTAGTTAGCTAGTTAAGTAAGTTGGCTACCCACCTGCCTATCTAGTGATGTCAGCTAGTTATGTCTGCTGCCTAGCCAACTCGCTATCGAGTTAAGTCACCTTGTTGAGACAGCTGGTTAGCCAGTTGCTTAGCTGGTTAAGTCAGCTAGTTAATTCAAGTGTCTACCCATCTGGCTAGCAAGGTAACCAGCTAGTTAAGTCAGCTGGTTACCCAACTGTCTAGCCTGTTACATCATATAGTTAAGTCAACTGGCTAGCCCCCTGGCTAGGTAGGT
>NW_007259960.1:8167-11036 GCF_000164805.1 Carlito syrichta | reverse complement strand
AACACGAATTTGGGTTTTGAAGCATGACTAGGGAAATGAAATGCTCATATACAGAAAAATGCACTGACTTTTCCTAAGAAAGAATAAGGAATATGGGTGACATGTATTCTCAATCTCCAAAAAAATATACGGCGTCTTCGAAAGATCTAAACATGAATCAAGCTTTCGCTGCATGTATCTGTGAACAGGAGTACTCATATACATATAACTGCATGGATGTTGCTAAAAATACGGAATCTGTGTTATTCGAGGGCTCAGTCCTGAAAATCTACAGGGCATCTTGCTGACGGATATAGAAAAATCAGGGATTCGAGGCATGAATGTGGGTAATAGCAATCCTCATATACAGGAAACTACATGTCCTCTTGCTTATAAAAGAGAAGTAATCTGTTTTCAACGGTTCCTCTATCAATAAATATGCATGACTTCTAACTAAGGGCTAAACGAGTATCAAGGTTTCGAAACAGGAATCAAGGGAAAGAGAGTGCTCACATACAGGACACTACATGGCCTCCAACTTAGTACGAATGAAGAATCATTGTTGTACTCGCCCTCAATCCAAAAAATTCCCAGGTTGTCTGCTATGGGACAGAAAACAAATAGATCTTCGAGCTCCCCAAATGTTTCAGAGCATTTTAGCATTCGGATATTATGAATCGGTCATATCAGGACTCCAGCAACTTTCTGGTCCTCTTAAAACTTGTAAATAATATTGGACACTCCAAGTCCGTTAGGATACTCAGAAAAACTAAGGCCAGATTCCAGGGCAAAAAGAATCTTCTTGCCATATTTGGATGTAACTGTGGTCTTAAGGTGAACCCTGTAATCCTCATCCTTCAGTGTCTCTTTTACATTTGAGAAGGGACAAGTGTTTTGCACTTGCCAAATGTTTACTACGTACTTTTAAGGGTAAACAGGAATCATGGAATGCACGAACCTGGGAATCTTCTGAGCATGAGCTTTTGATATACTGAATTTGGAATCCAAATCGACAGGAAAAAATCAGGGCATGTTACTGAGAATTTAAAGGATATCCGATTCTAGGATTCTCATTTTCCAGAATCTACAGGGCCACTTAATTTGATTTAATCAGCAATCTGGGCTTCTGGGTCCCTACATTTTCAGAGCTACTTGGTCCGTGGATACGCTAAATCTGTCATTACAGATCCTCAGGATTTTTCTGGTCCTCTTGTTAGTTATAATCAAGGATTTGGCCCTAGAAATCCTTTTGTTCCTCGGACCATCTATGACCATAATCATATTCCCCAGAAACAAAAGTTACATTGGTACAAAATTCCTCCATTCAGGTGAACTCACAGAACAGAAACTTCTTGTGGGTGGTCAGGTAGGAATTGGGGTTTTGTGTTTGGATTATTCCACATTTTTCACAGGTCTTGCTAAGGGGAACCAGGAACCTTGAATTTCAGTTCCCAAAGAACATTATGGATGTCTTTCTCTTGATATCCAAATACTGGAATTCTCGGTCACCAGGAGCTGTCTAGGCATCCTGCAGAGTGAAGCAGGAATCTGGGTAATTAAGGCAGTCATATACAGGAAACTACACGTCATGTTGCAAAGAACGTATACGGAATCCTCCTTATAAGAGTGCTCAATCCCCAAAACTACAGGCCGTCTTCCTAAGACGTAACCACGAATCAGGTTTTTGAAGTCAGAATCTGGGTAATGGGAGTCCTCACATAAAAGAAACTTCACTGCCTATTGCTAAGTAAGAATAAGAATCTGCGTTACTCGGGTTCACAATCCCAAAAAAGCTTAAGGTCATCTTGCTATGGGCTAAACACGAATCATGGTGTTTTCGAGCATGAATCTGGAAAATGGAGTCCTTATTGACAGGCAACTACATGACCTTTTGCTAAGAAAGAATAAGTTATCTGGGTTACACGAGTCCTTAATCCCAAAAATCTACAGAGCATCTTGGAAAGTTCTAAAAAGCATTAGAGTTTCGAAGCAGGATGTACCTAATGAGAGTCCAAATATACAGGACAAATATATATCGGGTTTATAGCAGTCCTCAGGCCTTAAAATCACAGGCCATCTGCTATGGGCTAAACAAGAATCAGGTTTTAGAAGCTGGAACCTAGGTAATAGCAGTCCTCATATGCAGAATCTACTTGATCTCTAGCTAAAGAGAACTAAGAAACCCCTTTTACACGGTACCTCCATCACAATATCTACATGATATGTTGCTAATGGCAAAACAAGAATCAAGGTTTCCAAACAGGATTCTGGGGAAAGGGAGTCCTCATATACAGGACATTACATGGCCCCTCGGTAAAGAAGAATAAAGAATCTGTGATACACTAGTCCACAATCCGAAAAATTCTCAGGTGTCTTGCTGCGGTATAAAGAAGAATCAAGGCTTCGAGCGTGTCTCATATTTCAGAGATATTTGGCTTGTGGGTATTATAAATCAGTCATTTCAGGACTCCAGCAACATTCTGATCCTCTTGAGAGTTGTAATCCTGTATCTGGTAGTACCAATCCCTTAAATTCCTCAGGACAATTAAGGCCACATTCCCGGAAAATAGTATCATATTGCCGTATTTGGATGTAACATTGGTCTTAAGATGAACTTGGTAATCCTTAAATTTCTATTTGTACTGTATTTGTAGAGGACCCGAGGGTTTTGCAGTTGCCAAATATTTAGTACGAATTATTAAAATGTAACCAGGATCCATGGATTCCACGTCCCTATGAAACATCTGGGCATCTGAATTTTTGTACACAGAGTTTTGGAATCAACATGGACAGGGAAATTCAGGACATCTTGTTGAGAACGGAAAAGGAATCCGGTTCTTGGACTTCTCAATCTCCCTAATCTACAAATTCTCTTGATCAGGTTTAATCA
>NW_007259960.1:6881-7651 GCF_000164805.1 Carlito syrichta | reverse complement strand
AATGGAGAATAAGGAACCTGGTTCTCACGACTACTCCATCCCCATAAAACTTCAGGGTTTCTTGCTATGGGCTAAACACGAATTTGGGTTTTTGAAGCATGAACTAGGAAAATGAAATGCTCATATACAGAAAAATGCACTGATTTGTCCTACGAAAGAATAAGGAATGTGTGTGACATGTTTTCTCAATGTCCAAAAAAATATACAGTGTCTTCGTAAGATCTAAACAAGAATCAAGATTTCAACACATGTATCTCTGAACAGGAGTACTCATATACAGGTAAATGCACAACTGTTGCTAAAAATAAGGAATCATGGTTATACGAGTCCTCAGTCCTGAAAATCTACAGGGCATCTTGCTGACGGTTATAGAAAAAAACAGGGATTTGAGGCATGATTTTGAGTAATAGAAATCCTCATATACCGAAAACTACATGGCCTCTTGCTTATAAAAGAGAAAAAATCTGTTTTCCACGGTTTCTCTATCAAAAAATCTCCATGACTTCTTACTAAGGGCTAAACAAGTATCAGTGTTTTGAAACAGGAATCAAGGGAAAGAGAGTTCTCACATACAGGACAGTACATGGCCTCCAACTAAGTACGAATAAAGAATCATTGTTGTACGCGCCCTCAATCCAAAAAATTCCCAGGTTGTCTGCTATGGAACAAACAAGAAACAGATCTTTGAGCTCCCCAAATGTTTCAGAGCAATTTAGCATTCGGATATTATGAATCGGTCATATCAGGACTCCAGCAACATTCTGGTCCTG